>NC_039358.1:166284194-166332337 GCF_003573695.1 Papaver somniferum | reverse complement strand
CCGATGTTCAAGTCTTTTGTACCCCTATTTCTTATTTCTTGATCAATGAATTCTTTCTTTATCGATTAAGAAAAAAAAATAGTGGTGAAAGAGGAAAAACACACTAGTTCCTCTTCTATCAGAAGTCGGCTTTCCTCCAAACATATAAGCTTTCTTAATAACAATAAACTTATTTTTCAAGTTACCACATGGCATTGATAAATCATCTATCTTTCTATAGAACTAAAGTGTTTCCTTGCTCAAAATCACGATCTATGGAACTAATAATACTCCCAACAGCCTTTACATATTAATAGTCGACGCTAATTATACATATATCACCGCTTCTTCTCTCTCGAATTTACAACGGTATGTCAATCAAAATTACATCAAAACCACATTACATTTCTCATATACATACATACATATCACAAAACTCGAACTGCTGTAAATTGTTGCAGCCTAGGTAAGTTCTCTAACAAATCAAACGTAAGCATTGAAGCTTTCGGCATATAAGCCTTTGTCTTCTGTTGCTTGTCACAGCTCGAAAATTCATCAACAAAGGAAGATGATGAAATTGTTCTTTCACAAGTACCAAACCACTTGGCTTGCATGTATTTTTGTTTCCTCCATGGTCCCATGTGCATTTTGTTTTCTTTCATACATTTTTTGGCGGCTGAACACAAAACCTTAATCAGTGTTCGTAATCTTTCTGCTTTCCCGACGAATACTTCAGGAAGTCTATTTATCAACTTGTTATAATCTTCACTTGCTCTCGCCATTTCGAATTCTGCTCGAAAATTCAATTCAACTACTACTCTTATTTCACCTTTTTTTGGATCTGATTTGTCTTTAACATCCAAATATGTGTGTTCCCCTGTTGAAAAAACAATCAACAAATTAACATTTTACTACTAGTTCGTATCTAATTTGATCAAAAGAATTACAGAAAAGAAAGAAAGAAAAAATGAAAAAGAAAAAAAAGAAAAAAAAGAAAAAGAGAGAGAGAGAGAGAGAGAGAGAGAGAGAGAGAGAGAGAGAGAGAGATCCTATCGCTTACCTGATGGAATATCTGGCGATTTTCTCCATTTAGACGTACAAATAGCACTGTTGAAACCGGCATTACCAAGTCGTTCACAAATCTCTCTTCTCATACAGCTCCGACATCCTCCGCCAATAACTGGTCTACGGCAAACACATTTCTCTCCTGCTAATACGTATTCTCTCATTCCCTCTTTTGTTATCTGCCTGATTTTCGACTCTATAGAACTAGTCCTTATTAAAGTTGCCTGTAATCAATTAAAAACAAAAACTCATTTAGTTGGTTTTACAAAAATAAAGAAAAAGTCATAATAGAAACCAGAACCAGACCATCCTCACTGATCTTAGACGTGATGAAGACGGTCGGAATTTTGAATAAGAGAATATCAAACACAAAATTATGAAAACTTACTTGGAGAAGCTGATTTTGATCATCCCAATATTGTTTACTCTCAGCAACATTAATTGGATTTTTATCCTCTTCATCGTCAATATCATCATGACAAATTCCATCAGAAGGTTTTTGATCATTTTCCTGGAAATACCCGAAATCCATATCGGCAAAACTGGCAGCTGCTTGATCGGAAAATTTAACCTCATTATGAAAATTCATCGTGAGAATCCGATGACCCACTGACATTTTCCCATTTTTTCCAGCCATTTTTACTTATAATATTTATCTACTACCTCTCCACCCCCTAACAGAAAAAAACTGAGTTTGAAAACTTCTTTTGTCTTGCAAGAAAATTGAAAAACTTACACTGAATCATTTACAGATACCTATGGCACCCTTTAAATACTCTAACGATACGTAATAATGACGTGCAATAATAACGATTCGCCGCGAACATGTAATGTGGGACCTTATCTCCACGTGAGAAAGACAAATAAAGGGTTTAGATGAGAGTTTTATTGTTATACAGCAATGATCCACGTTGGTTCATCCTCAATTATTTTGAGGTCGGGACTTCCATTTTGGATATACTTGAAATATTCAGATTCTTTTTCATTTTTTTGTGTGAATTATTGTTGTTTTCATCTAATTTTCTTGAATTATTTCTATTTATTTTTAGTAAAAGGTGATAAAGTACAAGCTGGCCTATCTTCGAGTTTTTATCTTGGGGACCCACATGTTGGATAGTAAACCATAGAGCAGATAACAAGTGGAGATACCTGACTAGGACGACATGTGGAAGCATGTAAGGCGTTGATATTTAATCTTTATGTTTATCTTCCCGCGTGAATGCAGGGCCCAGATTGTTGTATTACCAAACAACATATTTTTAGTGTGTCCCTTTAATCTTATCTATTTAATAATTTTGCTTTAAGTAATTATTGTAGGTTTTTAGATTAAATTCTAGAATATACCGAAAAATGCGGTGTTCCGTCGCTGTTCACTTGCAAAGATAATTGACATAATAGCCCTTGGCACAATGAGTTCTGATAATATGCCATTTTTATCCTCTTGAGTCTTGATTGAGTCAAGTGTTGACGGATATATGTTTGACCAAGTTTGAAATAATAAGTCATCCAATGTGTATTACCCTGAATTAGAATTCAGAACAGTTTGGATTTTGAGTTCTTTAAACAAAACTAGTCATAAAAACCCAAGGTGATCAAACTTGTGGTACAAAAACCCCATTCAAATGTTGGGATCCATTAAAACTCCATCGTAAACAAAATTGATACAAAAATTCCAAAGTATTAAAAATTGATACAAAAACTCCAAATTTAAATGTTGGTTTCATCAAATTTTATGATGAAACCAAAATAAAATTTGATGAAACCAACATTTAAATTTGGGTTTTTTGTGTTAATTTTGTTTTGATGGGGTTTTTGTGTTACTTTTGTTTTGATAATTTTTTTGTGGAAGGATGGTGACACCTCTGGGATTATAACTCGCGGACCGTTCTTTAAAAGCTGTTATTAGGAGACCTTAATTTAGTTTAAGGGATGCGTTTGGAAGAACTCTTAAACTTTTAGTTGTTAGCTTCAAAAATGTATCACCTATGAACAAGCTTATCTTGTGCATTTGGAAGGGTTCCTGGTATGACTCCCCTTAACCAAAGTCAGTGTATTAATATCACGTATCTGTATATACCAATGGTTAACTTTAGCCAGTTTGCTGTTAAGTAGACAAAGTATTCTAATTCTAATTACATAATTAGATTGTTGATCAAGTCCAGGACGAATAATTATCAATTGAGAAGCACAGGTTCAGTTTATTAAAGTGATAATCCAAAACTAATAAATTGTTAGATTTGTATAAGATAGGGAATTAGACAAGAAAGCACTCAATTATCGGAAGCAACAAATCCATGGGCTCATCTAATCTAGGGGCTCTGTGTCCCTCCTTACTACGAATTTATAATATTTGATTATGTTCAGCTTCCCAAGCCAACCTTTTATTTACAAGGCAAATGAAGTTGTTATTAGGTGATCTGTGAAGTTGATTTAAGTTTTGCCTGCATCATTCATTTTCAACTAGGTAACCACAGTATATTATAATAACTAATTCTCAAAAAAGATTGGTGAAATATCGTCAAAGAGTAGGCAATTCCTCCTCTAGCAACTTAAGCATGACGTTGTCCGTGTAAAGAATAGTCTCTCCTGGTAGAAATAAAAGGTCAAACAATTCCAATGTACTAAAAATTACTACCTTTCAAAAGACGAAGTAAAAAGCATAGCTGCATTGAACGAACTAGTCAATCATTGAATTTATGTTGTTGCTTCTGAACTGCCCTATCCTATTGTTTTTCTCCCATCCTTATTAACATGTGTTTTTCCTACTCTTTACATCTGGTTTTTTCTTAATTTCTTGCATCCCGTAGTTGACTATATAGTCAGAAGCCACCTCTTTAGATGAAGTTCATATCAGAATCATGTTTGGAAGTTCAGCTACAAATTCATCATTCGTCATCCATCAATTTCTAACTTTTTTTTTAATGAAAAAAATGTTGAGTAAATCAAAGCTCAAATCCAACCAAACCTCAAATAAAATCAACTTAATCTGTACATAGAAGGGTCAGAGTTGTCAAAAGAGTTGTAAGGTAAAAATAAGGTTTCGCTTGATAGCATCCTACAGGGTGCAGACATTTTATTTTTAAATCTCATAAAATTTCATTCATGATAAAGTAGAAATTTTAAGAACATCAACAATTAAAAGGCACTAACGAAGAGTAATTCGTGAAAAGAAATAACGAACTACCAACAGTAGTACCAAGCAATCTACAGATTGAGAGAATGATTTTGGGATTATAATCCAACCATTTTAGTATGGTTTTTCCTCTCGAAAAGAGATCTTCTCATGAAAATATGAGAGTAATATGGCCGTTGTCTAAGAAAACAAGAAAACGGGAGAAACCTGCTCAGATCTAGCATCTAGTGATCTAGCCCCGAAATGGACTAGATGCTAGATCTGAGCAGTAATCGTTAATGGTGGTGGTTTTTTTTTTTTGGTTTTAAGATGAAACTAGAGAGGAGAGAGAAACTTGAGAGAGATGTTTGAATTTTTTTGATACGAAACATGGGTCATTTGTCCAAATATTTTTAAATCACGGTTCAAATGGACGAGTAAAAAATAGTTTGGGTGAAATGGCCAAAAAAAAATAGTAAGGATGAAACTGGTTTCATCTTAGCTTAAATTTAAAAAATAACAAGTTTAATTAGTTTAGGTTGGTTAAAATTTTAATTAGTTTAGGTTGGTTATCCGACCAATATATTTTTTAATTAGTTTAGGTTGGTTAAAGTTTTTACTTCAATCTTTGTTACTTTTAGGAGATTCTTATGGCGTTTTAATGGGTGTTTTTCCATTTTCTGATTTTGTCTTCTTCTTTATGAAGATCTCTATGCCCTCTCATGACGTTTCTTTGTGATTTTAATGGGGATTTTGGGTGGAAGTTCAAGTATAACGATCAAGACTCAAGACTTTGGGCATAATATGCTCATATTTTTATGAGAAGATTTTTTTTTCTAGAAGAAAAAGCCCTTTCAAAATGGTCGGATTGTAATCCTAAACTCCTTCTATCAATTTTCGGATTGCTTGGTACTCTTTTGGTATTTCGCTATTTCTCTTCACAAATTACTCTTTGTTAATACCTTTTAATTGTATTTTGATATTTGATTTTGATGTTCTTGAAGTTCATGTAGTCTCCATTTTATCATGAATAATATTCTATGGGAACTAAAAAAAAACTGCAGTAACATAATAATTTGAAATGAATCCTTAAGATATAAACGAAAATGTTGATAAAGATTGTTCAGGTATATTTATCTCCCTCCTGATGTAATTTTTTTTTTTAATTTAGACATAATAATATAATCCCTAGTTACCCTACTTTAGTTGTATTCGTGTTCCTATAACAAATTATTAGCCTACACACCTGAATCCCCTTTCAGATGTCCTTTGCGAACATGAGTTGCTCCTATGTTCGTCGCGAATATTATCGCTACCCGATCTCCAACCATACGACTAGATTCTTTTTTGGGATGTCCAATTAATACATCCAAGAAGAACTGTATGAGCAATCACTTGCGAAAATAGATATGAAAATTCCGAGTCAAGTATTTTTAGTACAATTACCGAACTTCTTGATTGCACAAGAGCTACGTTGAGGATTATGAACCCATTGATTTCCATAAGAGTTAATTCAATGATATGAACACCTCGTACCCAAGTTAGTCAAGTCTTCAAATGTTTATGAACTTAGTTTCTGAATCTTCAATCTTCAAACTCTTTAATGTTCAAATCTTTAATCTTCGAAGTCCTTAATTCTAATACATGAAATAAACAAGTTGATTCCATTTTCAAAATTGCACAGAACGGAATCTGTTAACATTGACTGTATGATAGTTATATCCAAATATTCCAATAAACATTGGATAATGTAATGTGTATATGTTTTCCTCCAATAATTTCTTGAGTGGCTTTATTGCAGAACAAAAATGACGATGGAATTAACAAGAATCAATCCTACAAAGAAACATACAGTCAACAACAAGTACAATAAAATAAAACTAAAACATAAATCCTAGTTTCCCAGAAGGTACTTTAGTGCTTCTTGATCTCTGAAGGAGTCTTAACATTACCTCTCGATCCTCCGAACTTAATCAAAGATAGCGTTACAAGATTGTTGAGAGATAAGAGTCAGGTTTATTGTTATGGCAACAAGATATGTAAATTTTGAAAATGACATGTGACACACTAAATGCTCACTTCCGTTCTTATTATTTTTATATCTTGATATTCTAAAATTATATTTTCAAGGATAACTCGTTTGCACTGAATGCAAAGATGGTGTTTCCAGAATGATATACACTAGAATATTTGCCATATTAATACTTGAGAGAAGATTTACTACCATAATATCTACTTGTGAAAATCATTTCACTAATTATGGACATTAGTTATATGAAAGCTCTTGCGAAAGGTAACTCATACAAATACTTATGCTAAGAGTAGCGAAATAACCAATCTAAATATTAACCTTTTCCTAAGTTAGTTATGTATACAAGCATAACATTAATATGCCATCACTAATTTTCCTAAGTTATACACTTGGCATAATAAAGAGGTAAACAAGATGTGATCAAGGTGTACATCTCCTCAGGTGGAAGTAGGATCATGTTCAAACAGTTTTTATATTAGCCAAGGATGAGAATGTAATTCATGTAGAACACTAAGCCTCATATATGAAATAAATTAATCGAACAATGATGAAAGCAAGTTACAAACATATGTTCATGGCCTAGTCATTTCAAAGCACTCTTCTACGGTCCTCGAAATCCATCATGAAGAGTTATGAACAATTTTAAAACCGTATAAGTAATTATACAATAATATAAAATTTGCATCAGTTTCTGAAATATATTTTTAAAGTAACATCTAGTATCTGAATATTGTATTCGAAAGTAATACCAATTTCTGAATATATTGCAGAATAATGAATCAGTGTTTGAACACGCTTCCAAAATGAAATCCGTTTCCGAAATATGGGATCAGTTTTTCAACATATGTATCGAAAATATATTTTAGTTTTCGCATAGAACTAGGGAGTATGAGTACTGTTAGAACGCATTTTCTGAAAGTGTTGCGAGCTACTCTTTGAAACCTATGCAATGAGTTCTAGAACGTAACTTTTGTGTATCATTCGTCCAACACTTTGATTATCTTTAATGATTAAGTCCCTAGTAATAAAGTCATCATCACAAACTTCGTCTTCATGTTTTTTCAGAGACCGCGTAAAAGATATAGAGCGAATAAATGTACTTCAGTTTACTAATCTTTGTTTGAAGGATGATGTATTCGTTTGTTCTCAGTTGTTATGCCTTTAGTTGTTTAAGGGTAATTAAAAAATTTCATCTCATACAACAACATCCTAAGTCTAACGTGATATGAAGTTGTCTTTAGCAAGCAATTCAACCGTTAACTTGACAAATAGATTTGACATACCAACGCCTATTAGGTCAATCGGTCATGCTCTAACATCAAACTTTAAGCTTGGAAATGTATGGAAAACCAAATGATAGAATGTGGATGACACATTCACATATGTACCTAAGAGCCCACATGGATAGTATGTAAGGCCACAAGCTCATCCCGTCAAAGTATACTCTGGAATGCATGTAACTTAACTCTCTCTTGGGATTATTTATTTATTTATTTTATCTCAAAACACTTTGTAGCAAATTTTCGAGGAAAAAGGCATTTAGTACAAAAAAATCCAAATACTTTTTTCCAAAGACATACTCATTTTAGGTGAATTTTAAAAGATATTATTGGGTAGCTTTTAAACGTAATAAAAACAAAAGTTTTAGCCTCACTTAGTTTTAGTTAATTAATTTTCTATTTTTACCTTGTTATTATATTAAAACGAAAAAATTATCCTTTAATATTTATTTATTACTATTTTCACTGTTAAATTTATTTACATTTTGTATCAAATAGTAATAATAATGATAATAACAACAACAATTGTACTCAAAGATTAAAAAAAATGAAATGGTAACAATAAGAATAATAAATTATCATTATATATATTTATTTAAACACTTTTAAAATTAAAATATATTTTGTACCAGATGTTATTTAAAATTATTGTTTAAAAATGTCTATTTTCGTCACTAACTACATTATCAGTATTAATATGATAGTTTACCAAATAGAATTTACAATTTGTTAGTTCTGCAACACTTTACGTATTATACTGTACCAAATGTCCAGTTACTTTATTTTCATGATACAAGATAACACGAAAATCGTTTTTATTAAACTCACGGCAGCATCAAACTTCCCTTTAATCTTTGTAGTAGCTACTTAAGTGCACCAGATCACGAGGAACATACCCTAACAATGCGCATAAATATGAGCATTGGTGGGGTGCAAGTTTTTTCTCTCTAATAGTATTTCTTTAATAATGCTTATCTTGTCCTTAACTATGTATTTATTTTATTACTCTATTAGTTATAATTGGATGTAAATTGTACTCCTTCCGTCCCCTATATAACAATGGAAAAATAGGTTTCTCTTATAATAAGAATTCTTTTTGATTTCATCCATATCCATTCTCTTTCCTATTTTACCCTTTTCTGATTTTCAATACTAGAAACATTAACTTAATTATGTGATACCTATATATAATAAATAAGGGTAACATATGGAAAAATCCATCTTGAAAATCAAGTGGCGTCTATCTAATGGGACACCCGAAATTCAAATTCCCACCTTTAGATTAGGGTCGTCAATGGGTCGCGTCCATCCGTGCACCACTGGACCCGGACCCTATTATAAAATCTGGTACGGTTCCTAAATGAGTGGATCCCGAATCGGACCCGATAATAATCCTGGATGCCCATCGATTTTTGGTATATGTTGGATATTAAGAAGAATATCAAAAAAAATTCCCAAAAACTTAATATCTGTTCTTTTTGGCTTGAATACAAATTAGTTTATAGATTTATTATTAAAATTAGTCTAAATAAAAATTAAATCTAAGAAAAAAATGAAAAAAAATGAAAGCCAATACTAGGAAAGTACTTAAAATTTTGCAAAAATGATGAATTAAAGAACGTAACCGAGTACCCGATAGGTATTACCCGTTTGAACTCCATAAGATTTCGGGTCAAATCGGGTAATACCTGTCGGGTTTTAAGTTGCTATTGGGTCCAATTTTGGGACTCGGACTCGGAACCAGACCCTAATTCACCATTCTGGTTTAAGTACCGAATAATGGGTACCCATTGACAGCCTAGTTTATATTGGGGGAAGAAAGAAGTATATCTATAAAAACTACAATATTCCAAGACCTTTTTGTAATTCTAAAAAGGACACTCGATGGTGTATCTTTTTTTTTTTTATATATATATAAACTTAGACTGGAAACATCCTAAGAGGAGTACATATTAAAGCTGATGGCTAAAGGAAGACCATCCCTCCCAATGATTGAGTTCTTACTGTGCATAGCTAATTGAAAAGATTCTAAACTTTGAAGCCTATGAAATGTTTTCAAGCTAACTAGAACAAAAGAAATAAATTGCAGTCTATGATCATTATTTGCATTCATTTGTCTTCTATTTTCCTCCTGATAGATGAGGTGATAACGGCCTTGAAGTGCATTGTGATAGAGCATGGTGAAACGGCCTAAAATTTCTATGGATTCAACTTGTATTTCAACGTTGATATGCTACATTTCTTTGATCCAATTGAAGTCTAGATCAACTCCTCCAGTTGCTCCCCGTTCTCCATTGTATCCTGGATATCATCGAGACCCAATGATATTTACTGCAAAATCCAGAGCAGTGAAGTATAATAGAGTTTCAGGTTCCTGCAAGGTACAACTTTTAATTATATTGCCATACTCCATTCTTTGGTCAGATTGAAGTGAGTAACTGGCAATGTCAACAGAGTTTATACTGCCATCTCCATCATTGTGGAGATTTTGATTCAAGATATGGTTTTGTAAGTGATGGGCTCTGTTATGGTTGCACATATGTTTTTGTATACTAGCAGTAGTATGATTGGCATTTGGTTGGATGTGTTTGAAAGTGTAATCACACCTAGCCTTCCAAATGTACCAACAAGCAGTAGCATAAATATTGTTGTTGTTATTAGTTGTTCTAGATATGAACCAGGAGTTTAACCAATCCATGAAGTTGGTGTTGCTATCAAACTTTCCATGGGAAGGTCCTAGCAGTAATTGCAAGACAGAGGTGGCAGCAGGACAATTAAAAACAAATGTGTCATAGTTTCCTCCCCACTATTGCATATCTTGCATATATGATCAATGTAGTGGAGAATTCTAGCAGTTTTAGCATTTGTGGGAAGAATTCAATTAGCACGATTCCAAAGAAATATTTGGATTACTTGAGCAGTATCCATTTTCCACAAAGCCTTCCAGTTGTTAATTTGGACACATTCCTGTAGAGATTATCCATTTTATCTCTGTATAAGGATTTTACTGTCAATTTCCCAGAATCAGTGAGGTTCCACACAATATTATCCTCTTCCCCAGGATGGAGAATAATCTTATGGATGGCCTCAACATTACAGGGTTGAACCAAGTATTGATTAGATTAGGGTTCCATTGTCCAGTTGGTAAAAGAAGGTGCTCAACCAGACTAATCTCTGAAGGACAGTTGGCAGACTCGATGGAGTATCCAATACACATTTTAAAGTATCCTTGTATGTCCCTGTGATATGTACTCCTTCTGTATTGAATAGATATGCAAGTTTTCCATGTATGGGTATGTTAAAAAGATAGGTTTATTTTCATAAAAATAAAGTCAAATGATCTCTCCGTCTCATTTTACTTGAAGGTTTAGGGTTTTTTTAGTCGCAAAATAGATGAAGGTTTTCATATTTTTCTCATTGTTTTCCTGATTTGTCACTGCATTGAAATCAACAATTAAAAACAAGGAACAAAGACTAGGAGATTTAAAAAAAATTAATCTCTTTCCATTTCTTAATCTACGTGAAAACACCTAAACCTTTAACTAAATTGGGACAGAGGGAGTATAAAATATCAAGGTGACTATTTTTTTTAAGGATAAAACATGAAAAATAAATAGCTCAAATGATTGATTTTCTTAATTCTTGTTCAAAACCACCAAACAAACCTATGTTTTTGAAGCGAATAGAGTATATGATACACATATGGCACTTATTTTGAAATATCCATGTCCGGATGATATATGATGCAGACGCATTTATTTCGAAATATTCATGTTGCATAGACACGATGCAAATTTTGGACCATAATGCTAAATTTTGAGTTAGAAAATAATTTTAGGTCACACTAAATAATACTCCCTCCGTTCCACTTCTGGATGATCGTTTGGGAGTTTTCACGCAGAATTAAAGATGGAGGGAGAGAAACATGAAAATTTTCCATCTATGTCCTTGAGAAAAGTCTTTAAAAATTAATTGTTATCGGTATATTTAAAAATAAATTTGTAGTTCCAAGACAAAATATTATGGTATTGTTGGTAATTTTATGGGGAAAACATAAAAACTATTAAATAATCTGGAACAAAAAAATAACCCTAAAACATTATCTAAAATGGGACAAAAAGGATAACACGGACCATGTTTTTGGGTTGTTACAGATCGTAGGTCACTGAGACGCTTTTCCCGTTGTCTCTCGATTCTCTCCTCAGGTTCTGCATGAAATGGAGAATGCTACTCCAAAATATCAGTATTATGGGAATGACCTTATAAAAATATGCCCCAAATAGGATGCCACGACAAAAAGATAGATTGTGATGCCCTTTTGATCGGTTGTGAGAATTTTTTCCACATATTTCCCGCCATGAAAGGTAATTTAGATGTTTGGTCGAGGGTTTTTTTTTTTTTTCTTTTTGGATAAATTCTATATTCATTAAAAGCAATCAAGTTATATGGAGAAGATTAAGTACATCATCAAGTGTAAGAAACAACACACTAGAATTAATACAAACCCTAATGTTCCAAAAAGAGAAAGAGTTGGTACACCGGAAATAAGACCAATTACAAGCATGGAAAGAACCGATAAATCAGAGATGAATGGTTTCTAGGATGTTAGCCCAACCATTTTGATATTTGTCTTCTAGAGAAAGATGAGCTCAATTGAAAGAGGTGTATTTTGCCCAATGTCTTGATGTCGGAGAAGATTCTGGTGGCCGAAAAATATCATCGTCGATGTACTTCAACCTTTTGTAAGACAAAGAAGAATTTTTCTAAAGTCATAGAGAAACGTCATAAAAACGCCGATAAAAACGCCATGAAAGCGCATAAACTATGCCGAAAAACATGGAGGATGAAACATCTTAAAACCTAAACAAACCTGAAAACCCTACCGAATATACTGAAATTAACCTGGAAATAAAAGAACTAGCTAAACTAAACCTATTACTGCTCAGATCTACTTAGATCCGTGGAGACCCAAGCACACATGAGTAGTTTCAATGCTCGCCGAAAAACTGTTCAGGGTCTATTTCCTTGGAATTCAATATTGACAAAAACTGTCACACATATGTCCAAATGAATCATGAACATTCCAAACTGTTTCGACCTCCCAGGACATGAAAAGAATTTACAAATCAAGATAGTTGCGAACTTATCCAATCCTCATGACTCATGTAAAAAGAAGCGGCTTTAAAGCAAAAGCAATACATGTATACTAAAATTAATTAGCTTAATCCTCTGGAATCATTCAAAATGGTATAAACCAAGTTTATAGTTGTAAAACCCCTTATCCTCTAACTAATGTTGACTAGTAATATCCATAGTAATGGGTATGGATATTTTCCACCATCCAAATCATTCAATGTCGTGAGATTTTCTATCTAAGGGCCCGACGCTTGGAATCGTTAGGAGGATCATCTTCTTATCACAAATCAGGTAGGTTTTCTAACTTTTATACTCTTGTAAGTTGATCTAATAAATCTAAAGGAGTTTTAAGAAATCATTTCTCTAAAACAGTAGGAAGGAAGAAAAATCTAATGTAGTAGTTTTTATCTGATAATGCCGAGTTTTGAAATCAAAAGGGTCTACTGGGTAAGGAAGAGGAAGAAGGGTTAATGGGTGTTAGTTAAGTTTTATTCTTATGTGGTTTTGTGTCTGGGTACTAACATCTTTCTCTATCAACATGTGGATCGGTTCCGAGATGGTATAATAGTTAGCCTCTGTAGGCGAGTTGGTTATAGAGATACTCTTTTTACTGTGTATAGATAGCTATATATATAATCCCTTGGTTATACCCAACGAAGTATAGGAGGTATGTGTAGTTAATCTTCCCTTTATCCAAGTAGTCTGGCCCTACTTTTGGTCTCCAAGAACTGTGAACACGGTCAGAGTTGTGAGCTTCCCCTTGATCTTGGTTACTGCAAGTCTTGTACACAGTGAGGGACTAGTTAATCAATACCCATAGTTGTTTAGACTTCCTAGTACTAAATGTTCCCCCTTAATGGTTGAAATAATTTGGAATCAGTTTGGGAGTGACAACTATGAAAGATTACAATAGTTCAAATGTTAGTAATGTGTTGTGTACTTCGTTTCATTAATTGGATTTAGACTTGTTTGTTTGGTCTTGATCACTCAGATTATGGATAGAACAGTAAGGGTAGACAGGGCCGGCCCTAACAATTTGCTGCCCCAAAGAAAACCAAAAAAATGTTGCCCCCTTCCATATAAGTCTGTACATATATATATGTTTACTAGACAAACCTTTTCATAAGTATATCATTCTCAGCATGTAAATATGTCAAGCAAATTATGGTTCAGAAAACAATAAAAGTAAAGGGTTCAGATAATCATACAAATAACATCTATTGAAAGTTGATTCTTCTTACATTTCTAGATGCAAAATCATTAAGTATAACTTTAAAATCAACTTGCATAACCATATCTGTTTCAATTGCCAGCATAGATAATCCAATTAATCTCTCTTCTGACATAGTTGATCGAAGATACGATAAAATCAACTTTAGTTTAGAAAAACTTCTTTCCGCCGATGCAACTGTTACCGGAATTGTGAGCAGTATCCTATAAGCAATCCACGCATTTGGGTAGCAACCATCCATTCTTAGTAAAAATTGCAAAACCTCCATTGGTTTGCTATAAGCCTTAGGTAATGCAACTCTCATGACTAACAATTCCAAATATAACTCCCTGCCATCAATATCTCTAGATGTACCATGCTTCAACTAACCTTCAAGTGCGAGACAGGACCTCATCAATTCATTCTCACTCATAGTTCTTAACTTGTTCGAGTCAAACAGAAAACCAAATATTTTTTCATATAATCGAAACTGTTCAAACCTGGCCTTGAATGATGATATAGCACTGTCCATTATATATAAAAAGTAAGTTCTTCTAAAAAATTCCTCACCTGATATTGGTTCGCAAGTACGAGTGGTGCGAACTTCACGAAATGTAGGTTCAATATTCATACCATCTGCAATCTCCTTCGCTTCTTCCATTGCCTTTTGGAACCCATCTTTTCTATACTCTTTAAAAAAAAACAATTAGACCTTTTGTTTTTTCTATAGCAACACCAATATCCATATTTTCAGATTGCAAAGATTTACTCACGGTATTAACAACAAATAAAAGTTTATACCAGATTATCAAGCTAACATAAAATTCAAAATTATGCATATCAAAACTTACTAGGCTCTCGGCTGTGCTGACTTCTTGAGAAATAGAGGATGAATCTCGCAACTTCTCTAAAGCTTTGCGTATTTCAGGAGCTTGGTATCTTATCGCTTTGATACTTGCTACACGGCTTTCCCACCTAGTATCGCATAATGGTTTAAGAGTCAAACCTTTCTCTCCAATCTCTTCTTTGAACAAATCCCATCGATTAGTAGAAGCCGAGAATAACGTATAAATACGTTGTATGGATCCAAAAAAAGACAATCCTTTAGGACATGACTTAGCCATATCACAAAGTATTAGATTTAGACTATGACAAGCACACGGTGTGTAGAATGCTCTTGGATTAATCTCGAGTAGTCTTGCTTGTACACCTTTGTGTTTTCCTTTCATATTTGCTCCATTGTCATATCCCTGCCCTCTTATATCATCAATATTTAATCCAAGGTTTATCAATGCTTCTTGAAGTTCAAAAAACAAACCTTCTCCTGTTTTATCTTCAACTTTCAAAAACCCAAGAAAATATTCCTCAATTCTTGCTGGTGAAACATCTACGCATCTGATTATAATGGACATTTGTTCCCTGCGAGAAACATCCGGAGTACAATCAAGAATAATTGAGAAGTATTTCGCCTCGTGGATTTTTTTCAGAATAAGCTTTCGCGTCTCATCAACAAGCATTGAAATCAGTTCATTCTGAATTTTGTGGCTAAGATAATGATACCGCATTTCATTCTTTTCGATACTCTCCAAGTGATACTTTAACACGGGATCATATTTTGCAAGTACCTCTATGAAACTTAAGAAGTTTCCATTATTTTTTGTATAAATTTTCTCACTATCCCCACGAAATGCTAAACCATTCTTCGCTAGGAACAAGATGCCGTCCATCATCCTCTCCAAAACATCTTTATAATGTATCTTCTCTCTATTGATCTGTTCTTGTATTCTCTTATCAATGGTTTTTTCCTTTCTCAATCGTAATTCCAACTCAAGCCAATTAAACATACAAACAGCATGCTCTCCACTGTTTTCATGAGTACTAAGTCTTCCACTTAGGTTATTCCAATCATTGAACCCACTTTCGCACAACTGATAATTAGTTTCCCTCTTCTTAAACAATTTACAACAAAAACAGAATACCTTATCCAAAGATGTCGAATACACTAGCCATCTCCTTTCTTGTTTCTCAAAATTGCTCATTCTCCGAAAGTAATAAGTGCTAGAGAAATGATCGCCCTTGGAATCTCTAGGGAACTTGATATTATCAATTCTCACTGGACCCTTCTCTACCAAAAAATCAACAAGTTTTTTATCAATTGTATTCCAATTAGCCTGATCAAACATATCTATATGGCTTAACTCTTCACAATAATTACCAACTTCATTCGTTCCTACCGTCTTGTTGACATTATCCCCCCTTCTGTCAT
Organism: Papaver somniferum; assembly: GCF_003573695.1. Taxonomy (NCBI): domain Eukaryota; kingdom Viridiplantae; phylum Streptophyta; class Magnoliopsida; order Ranunculales; family Papaveraceae; genus Papaver; species Papaver somniferum. Next base: position 166,316,257 of record NC_039358.1, on the reverse strand, counting down.
TCTCATTGATATCATTCATACCATTCTCAACACCACCATCATTTACATTTCCCTCATTTACACTATTATCAGCATCACCCTCATTCTCATTGCCCTCATTCATACCATTATCAGCAACACCATCATCTCCATTCCCCTCATTCATACTATTATCAGCAGCACCATCATCCCCATTCCCCTCATTTAAACCATTATCAGCAGCACCATCATCCCCATTCCCCTCATTCTTACCATTATCATCTGTAGCATTATCCTCATCGCCCTTATTCTCAATTGCTGGTTGATTCCTAATCAAAAACTTATCAAAAGAACCTACTAGAGATTTAGTATATTCCAATCTCTTTTTCTTTTTCTTCTTCTTCCTATTTTGACATCCAGAAGATTGCTTTCTTTTCAGAACCATGCCTGCAATTAATCAAATACATATATTACACAACAAGCAAAAAAATATGTTAAACAGCAAAAACAGTACACAATTTATTTCTTCAAAATAATCCTAACCCTAAATGCCTAAATTGTAGCTCTTTTAAAATCAACAAATTATTTAGATCCTGTAACTAAGATATATATATATATATATGATCGTTGGGTATTTAGAAATCAAAAGATTAATTGGGGTTTTGAATTTTTTTGCCATAAAAATACAATTTAGGTTTTCTAGCAGAAATCAAAAGATTAAAAAGAAAACTAATCATATAATATAATATAAGTGATAATCTGTTTTTCATAAACTTACCGTAAAGATTTAATTGTTGTTGACTTGTTGGGAAGAAAAATAGGAAGGATCACACCATCATGGAGGCTGGAAGCCTGGAGCAATGGAGTTTTCAGCCGACGGAGAGAACGAGAAGTTTAACAAAAAAAAAATTCTGAAGTGAAAATGTGAAATCCGTCCCACTTGTTATGTATTTAGTGTTAACTCCTTTGATATTTTAGTATTAACCCCTCTTATAACTCCTTCTTTATAACATGCTCTTTGTTCTTTTAAAAATACATCATATTTTGTATTTATAATTCTTTTCTAGACCCCCAGTTTTCTGCTATAACATAAAACTCCCCTAATAAATTTTTTTTTTGCTGCCCCCTGATCGTGATGCCCCAAAGATAGCCTTTGACTGCATTGCCTCAGGGCCGGCCCTGAGGGTAGATATGTGCTTCAATGACTGGGCGGTGGGATTATGGATGTCTGGTGACGTTAAATTAGTGCTGCAATGTTTCTGTGCGTCCATGGTTGATTGTGTTGTAGTGCTGTCGACACAGGAATTCTTTGCGTAGATGAATGGTGTTATTTGTTGTGTGACGTCCCGTAGTTGGTTCGATTCACATGGATTATTAGGCGATGACCGAGGGGTCGTCTAAGAGATATGAATCTATTATCTTTTATTGGGATCGACAACATTTAATTTCCCGGCGCACGGTAGGAGAATTATTTGGACTACTTAGGGGTTGTTTTGGTTCGTTATACGGATAGAGAAGGAGTTTTGAGAGGGGGAGTCGTTAAATTCCTAAGGTTTAGGACAGTGGGTGGAAACCTTGATTTGACTCGCACTTAAACGATCTATTTTCTTGTTTATTTTCACTATGTATTTACTTACCAGCTAGATCATTAGACCTTTTAGAGACGACATTTCTATGTTTTCACAAAACTAATTCCTAAACTGTCTTTTATATAACTACATTTTTTACAAGAATTTTTGCTAGATTATCCATAAAGAATATAAGGGTGTGAAAGCCTACTGTTTTAGTTGGGGTCTGACCAACTTACTATATTTTTCAGGAGACCGTGACCGTGGAGCAACCTAGCCTGTAGATTGCATCTCTGTTCCGAAGAGCTTGTTCGTTATTATTTAAGGTGCTTAATTAAACATTTTATGGAATTCTCTTAAAGACCAGATTTTGTTTTCTTTTTAATAAATTTTTTCGGATTTGTTTTGGAGGCCGACCTGCGGGTCGAGGATTATTCTTATTTCTAAAGGATTCATTTTAATTTATAATTTTATTATCAACTTCATTTAAATAAATTCATTTATTGTTGTCATTGTGCTCCATATAATAACCTGATTTCCATTTATTAGCTTGACGGTTTGAGTGTGTAAAGTGGTTCATGAGTATGTCACACTTTGAGTTTTAGGACGGCCGACCTAGAATCCGAAGTGGGGATGTTACAATAGTATGATATTTCGGCTGTTTTTGACTCTCAGATGAGAAGAAATTATCAAAAAGTATAGATACTCCTCGTGTAAACAGCGCAAGTTTGTAAAATTTCAGTCAAATTTTTTTGCACTCAGGTCATATGAAACTACTTGTAGTATTAAGACCAGTTGGACATATCGCATGAGTATGGTTCTGGTTAGAATCTTGAACTTGTGTGTCTGTAGTAACTGTTAAAGACAGTTCATTTCTACAGTTTACATAACATAATTATCATTTCCACTGTTTACATTAACATAATTATTCCGTGAAAAACTGAGTGGCTGATTTTCAATTGAAGATGTAGTTGTACCCTAAAGTTATCTCAATAGACTAAATCAAAATTAGTATGCACCAAGTCGTTGTAACTTGTACCCTAAAGTTACCCCAATCATATTAAATGTGCACTAACTCGTTGTACCCTAAAGTTACCTCAATCATATTTGGTGTGCACTAAGGAAAAAAATTGTAATCTTGGGGTCTTAGCTCTAAATGCTATCATGGACACATTTATTATTTTTCTTTTCGAGCATCCTAGAGACTTGGATCAACCTTGGTATAGAGGCAACATTGTGATAATAATGTCCCTTAGTTGGTTAGGGGATATCCTAAAGGGATGTAAATTGACTAGATTATCCTTTTCACCTTAAATCAACCAAAATCAAATCAATTTTTTTGAGCCTAATGAATCAGAAAAATTCAAATCAATTTTTTTTCATCTTCTTCTTCATCTTCTCTTCTCCTCCATCAACTGTAACCTCCACTAAAACTGGAAATTTCGTCGTCTTCGATTAATCAACGATTCGAAAATTAATCAAGTGTAATGACTTATATGAGGTATATTATGAAAAAACCAGTTAGGGTTTAGTTTATTTTGTTCAATTTAAGTTTAATTTCTATCAAAAATTAGGGTTCTAGGTGAAAATTGAAATTGAAATTTCTGGGTTTATGTGAGCTACGGTTGATTTTAACTCTATTACGAACCGTAACTGAAGAATTTGATGTTGTTACGGTTGGTAATAGTTCAATTACGAACCGTATATTCTTATATCTGAAAATTTTCTTCAGTTACGGTTGGTATCGAGCATTTGGTTACCAACCGTAACTGAGTTACGGTTGGTATCAAGCATTTAGTTACCAACCGTAACTGGTTTTATAATTGGGGTTTTCCCCAAATTTAACCAATTACGGTTGGTAGTTCATCTTTTACGAACCGTAACTATGAATTACGGTTGGTTACGAGCAAAATGCCAACCATAATTAGCTCTGAAAATGTAAGAAATTGAATTTTTTTACGTATTTGAGCAACAAAAAGCTAGTTGGGACTAATTTAGAAGTATACCTGGTCATTTTCAGGCATTGGGTTTTCACTTTGTTGGTTAATTTCTTCGATTGATTGAGATTGACCTTCACTTTGGGTTAAAACTTCTCTACCATCTCCAATTATTTTTTTTAAACTCTAAAATCTGATTTTGTTTTGATTTTGAGTTAACATAAGTGAATTTAATCATTAACATTAAACTTGATTATCATCACTAAACTAGGTTATCAATTATGAGGGTTAATTTGTTATTTCCAAATTTTTTTTGATAAGGGACACCTTGAATGATTATCACAGTGCCGCCCCTCTACTAAATCATGCCGCCCCTATACCAAGGGTGACTTAGATACATTTGTTGGTAGCAACTTGCAATGTTGAAATTATTCTTCAAGTTCTGTTATTTTGTAGATCCATGTATAAAATAAACCTAGCATTTTTAGGGGCCACTCAAAAGGAATTAGGGACCAACAATAAGACAAAATAGGGTCACCCAAACGTAAATTGAAACTAGCCCTTATCTCGCGTATTTCATAATGGCAAAATTACCCTTCCACAATCGGTAGTTAATACTACAATCGGTAGTTTAACTACAATCGGTAGTAAAGTGTGTTACTTTAACCTCCGAATGTATTCAATTTTCAAATTTTGGTACTACCATAATCGGTAGTAAATTTAACTTCCGAATGTATATTGTCCCCAAAATGAGATTTTGCCAAAATTTTAAAATTTTTGAACTTTGGTACTACCATAATCGGTAGTAAAATGTGTTACTTTAACCTCCGAATATACTAAATTTTCGAATTTTAGCACTACCATAATCGGTAGTAAATTTAACTTCCGAACGTATATTGGCCCCAAAATGAGATTTTGCCAAAATCCTAAAATTTTCGAACTTTGGTACTACCATAATCGGTAGTAAAGTGTGTTACTTTAACCTCCGAATATACTCAATTTTCAAATTTTAGCACTACCATAATCGGTAGTAAATTTAACTTTCGAACGTATATTAGCCCCAAAATGAGATTTTGCCAAAATCCTAAAATTTTCGAACTTTGGTACTACCATAATTGGTAGTAAAGTGTGTTACTTTAATCTCCGAATATACTCAATTTTCGAATTTTAGCACTACCATAATCGATAGTAAATTTGACTTCCGAATGTATATTGACCCCAAAATGTGATTTTGCAAAATCCTAAAATTTTCGAATTTTGATACTACCATAATCAGTAGTAAAGTGTGTTACTTTAACCTCCGAATACATTCAATTTTTGAATATTAGTACTACCATAATCGGTAGTAAATTTGACTTCCGAGTGTATATTGGCCCCAAAATATGATTTTCCCAAATCCTAAAATTTTCGAACTTTGGTTCTACCATAATCGGTAGTAGAGTGTGTTACTTTAACCTCCGAATATACTAAATTTTTGAATTTCAGTACTACCATAATCAGAAGTAAATTATGTTAATAAATGATGTTTATTATCTGCCGATTGTGTTCATGGCCTCAAATTCAAATTTTCAAAACTTAACAAAAATTTCAAAATTTTCTACTTTCACAATCGGTAGTTAATGGTGTTCATTATCTATCGATTGTGCGTAACTTTTTGTACAGAGAAATTTAATTTTTAGAATCAAGAATAATCGGTAGATATCGATCAATTTACCTACCGATTATGTTTCTGCTAGTGTAAATCCAAAAACATCAACCATAATTGGTAGGTAAAATAGATAGTTATCTACCGATTATGTTTCTGCTACTGTAAATCCAAGAAAATTTTCGGATCAAATTTTTGATTTCAATTAATCAAATCCTAATTTTGAATCACAACTACTGTCATCTATTCGTTTTGTTTGTTGAACTCCTTTTTTTTTTGATGTTCTAAGTTTCAACTTTAAGGTTAATGAATTTTGGATTTTAATTTTAAACAATCAATCATAACATTTGTTTGATCGACGATCTTTGTTTTCAATCAAAATTAAAATGATAAATTTTTTTTTCAATGGGTAGAAAAGAAAAGAAGAAGTGGAATGATATGATTATGAAAATAAAGGATATAGGTTTAGATTTAGTATAAAGGTGAAAGACAATATAGACAATTTTCTATTTTTAAGACACCTCTTAACCTCCTTCAATGGATGGGAATAAAAAGGTGGCCCCTAATTCCTTTTGAGTGGCCCCTAAAAACGCAAGGAAAATAAAAGTTGATTACTGGTATTGGAAGTAACAAATAACAATAAAAAAAAATATGAGAGATAATTGGGCCGACCTACCGGAGATAATGTGGTCATAAAAGGGACTGCCTCCCTTCGGACCCTCCGTTAGGTCGGCCCAATTGTCCCTCCCTTTTACTCCAATTACTATAACCCCATATGTATCCTATTTTTTCAGGGGTATAATTGACGTGCAAACTATCTAAAAATCCGTATCTTGGATTTTTACAAATTTTATTTCGTCGAATTTTTTGTAAAGATATCTACACGATGAGTACAAACAACAATATCAAATTTAGAGTTTTTACGAAAAATTCGGAGGTTTCCTTTTAGGCACAATTTTCGAAAATTGAATGCATAGCATTTATGCAAACCACCACAAAGGATGCATAACACATTATGCAACCATTTTTGGTTAATGTATCAACTAATTTTTCGTTGCGAATAATAAAATGATGTACTCTCTCCGTGTCAGGAAAAGTGATACTTTCACTTTAGGCACAATTTTCGAAAATTGAAGTGGTGTTTTGTTTTCTTCAGTCGGCCCTCCCCATTATGGCAACAATGTTCTAGTATGTTTTGCATCGGAGAAAACCAATACTTTTGGATTTTTTGAATTTTTCTCTATACAAATGCAAACTTCAACTTCTCCTATGTAACATATTACCTCTCATATTTTTTTTACTGTTGTTTATCATTTCCAAAGCCAACGATTGGTCTGAATTTTACAGATCTTCCGATAAGATTTTGATACAATTAGTACTTAGTTTATATGATTAAACAAATTGTTGTTCCAACAATTGTTAGGTTTATATGGATATAATTGTTTTTTTTGATCGATCTAATGGATTCTTCATTCTATCTAGATTTGGTCTCTGATAGCCATAATATCCTTTACTGATGGTGTTACTATATCATTATCAAGTATGTTATGAAGCACGCCGATCTACTTTGGGAATAATATTGATATTGACGAGGCTGATGTCAATTTGGGCTTATTACTTATCTATTGTGGAAGTATGTAACATACATGATGTTGAAGGTCGAGAGTCTAAAGATCAGGAATCAAAACATTTTTAAATCATAACCATTAGAAAGATGTTAATTTCGTCGATGGAATGTAGAATAGTACAATTTCAGGTTTACATTTTAAGTATCGAAACCTGTAATTTTAATACTAGTTATTGTTTTCCATTTATTTCTAATGTAATTGATCATGTAAGCAAAATTTCATATCAGTAAAATTATGAGGCAATGCTTCTTTCATTCAAAAAAAAAATAGTAGGAGAGTAATTGATCATGTAAGCAAAATTTCATATAGTAAAATTTTGAGGCAATGCTTCTTTCATTCAAAAAAAAAAATAGTAGGGGAATCAGTGATAATCCCACTACGATCAGGGGCCATTTAGGCTTGTTTATCTATAACTACTTCAATTAGAGTAGAGAGGGCTATATAATAAGTTGATTTTTATTGTATTTACCTAGTTAATTCCTCGTTGTGCTTTCTTTGATGAGTTGTGCCAAAACTAAGAAGTACTTTTCGATACTGACTCGTTACATCATTTATAGTAGAAGTGGAAAGTCCTAACTCGTATTCAAAATCATGTGTGAGTCGGACCTAATGTGAAACCTTTGTCACACTTTATACTCATTTACGATGAACTATGAATACCAATTGGGTACGATTCTAACTCGAAGAACGAATGAGTTCTTCTGACCTCGTCCAGTTTCAAAATATAACTTGATACTAAGTTTGAAATCCCTGTTAAGTCATATTAGGTTTTTATCGTTGTGACTTGATTTTAAATAAATTGCCTAAAGAACGTCCACAATGGTAAACTGCAAAAGCTATCTTAAAATGGTAGATATAACAAATCAAAATTTGTTACAGGGCCTACGGCCCATGGATGTGCGGTCCAATTAGATTCCTAGGATTGTATATAAAGGAAAATATGTAATGCCCCTACTCTAACCTCCCAATAAGGTTGTTCTTCTTCTTCCCCTTATCTTTCTCTATTTCACCTATAATTTCTACTACAAAACGTCATCAACACGAGCTCTAACCCTGCTGCTAAGATTTTTTTTTTAGATTGATCTTATACTTCTCAATCAATAAAATCAAACCCGTATAAAAAAAAAGAAAAAGGTGGATCTGTATATCTGTTTTGTTCTCAATCGGTGGATTCTACCTCGGGGAGATTCATCATACTCGGTACTTCTCTTCTTGTTTTATTCTCTCTCAATCGTACTCATAAGGTATACCTAAACCCGTTTTTACATTTTCTCCCATCCCACCTCTGTTTGCTATGTTTGTGTGATGAACTTGCACGTGATTAATCTGATTGTACTGATTTTATTGAGTGGGAGATTATAATTAACATAATAATTAAAATATTTAGTTAAATACCTTCATGCACATGCAAATATAATTAACATAATAATTAAAATATATTCATGCAAGTCAATTTAGTTTCCACAAATACATTCATGCACATGCAAATACAATTAAAATAAAAATAATAAAAATATTTTCATGCATTCATGCAAAGTTAGATATAGAGATAACTTTTAGTTTTCACAAATACATTCATGCACATGCAAATACAATTAAAACAAGAATAATTAAAATATATTCATGCAAGTCAATTTAGTTTCCACAAATACATTCATGCACATATACAATTAGAATAATAATAATAATTATATCGTATAAATATCACACTTATTTAAAAATGGTGTCATTTAATTGTTTGTTTTATTTCCTGTGAAACCAAAACATTAAAATGCACTACTACCTTTTTTAAATGGGCATGTAACTCTTCATGGGCCTTGAACAAGTTATGACCTTAACGAGTTAACACTACTAACTGGATCATCGTAATTTGGCCGTTAATCGGATTATGGTTTTCTTTTAGTAAGTCTTTTCCAGTTGGACCCAACTCGATTCAAAAATGACATTTTGGACTCAGGAGTACTTGAGCATCATTATTGAGTATTTGAGGTGGAAATCATTTCTTTCAAAAAAGAAGGAATTTATTCCTTCATACAACTTTATGTCTACGCATGCATCCCAATGTTTGTGGAAGAACTCACGAAAAGTGATATGAGTCAGATTTTTTCCCTCTCTTCCATTTTTTCTATTTCATCAAAACTAATGAACCAGTATATGTTAAAGTATCAACAAGAGATTCACTATATTTAGTAGGCTATTCAACCTAAAGTAAATGGTTGACATTCAAAATGAGGTTCTCTTGGCCTGTTGAGATAAAGAAATTTCTCAAATTAAGCTAAATGTAGCAAAATTAAAAATGGAAAGAACCCCGAAGTAATGAGGGTTAGACGTATCGACTCATATAAAGCATGTGAAAAGGGACATATGTATCATGAGAGATTTACTTTTGTCTTCGGCAGTAATAACACCAATACATAAGTATCAACCGAGTATGGGATTAGCTAAAATGTAATTGTAGCTCACATCATAAATGAAAGAGTTGGAAATGTACCTGGTCATAGGTACTGGTATATACAATGTAATGTGTGTATCATAGTAACAACCAATTTTCACCTCAACTTTAATGGCAATAAGAACTTTGCCGGGCCAATTGACTATCTTATTGAGTTGAACTAGATCCAATGTGTGCACTTATGGAATGAAAACACGAGACATAAATTCTCTAAAGTACTTGATATATATTGGGTGAAACGTAATATATATTGGATCTAGTTCACACATTAGATCTAGTTCAACTCAATAAGATAGTCAATTACGTAATATATATTGGGTGAAACGTAATATATATTCACTCTAAAGTACTTTGAGTTGAATCCCCTGTAGAAGAGTCTCGTAACGTTCTCTTCCCCCATCCTTGGTGTGAGACCGAAAAGGAGACCAATTCTTTTTCCTGCGAGGACATTCTTCCATCCTTCGCATACGGATTTGCTTTCCAAAACATTTTCTGTTGTTGGGAGGTGTTGTAGTATTTCCGTAGTACATTCATCCGGCAACCTATGTTGGAAAAACGATTAATAAAAATACTTTTTAAAGATTTTAATTTAGTGTTTCTTTTGTGAATGAAAACTTATTAGTCCCACATAGTGGAGTTTCCACTCTTTAGTTGTTTTTAAGAGACTACATAAGATTTTTAGTCCCACATAAGGGAGGAGCTCTTCTTAACTTGAGTTTGTCAATTACATAAACAAATTCACTTCTTTTGTAAAAGTATGAAAAAAAAAGGGTTGCTCTATATTCTAGAGGGACCCCTATATGGTAAGGGGTGGCTCTATATTTTAGAGGGACCCCTAAGGGAAAACATGGGAAAGGGGTTTCTCTATATTTTAGAGAGACCCCTAAAGGGATTCTCTATATTTTAGAGAGACCCCCAAGGGAAAATATTTTGTATTGCTCTCTTTAGCATTCGCGATTTTCCTTAATGTTTTTTCAGAGTTTCCAAGCTCAAGTTGAGCATCTACTACATATGCTAGTAGTAGGTGTATTAGGGTGTTTTATCCTGGAGATATCCGTCCTGTGAGGGATATAGCATCACTCTTGAGTGTAGCCGGGCGCTAATGTCTTAAGGACAGCGTGTTGAACACGCGACTCACTCTGTTTTCCAAAGTTTTGCCCTGTTGCTGTTGCGGAGATATGGGGAGCTTGTTCATTTCGTCAAAGCAATCACTTCCACTATAAAGGAGCTAAGTATCAATAACTTTTTGCTTATTTGATTTTTATTTGTTTTTGATTGTTGCAGCCAACAATCTTAAGACATTAGTTATTTGTAATAATCGAAAATGGTTGGTCTTGTGAATCATGGATGTTAATTGTGGAGTGAAAAAACAAAAAAACGAATTTTTGGTCAGCTGTAGAGTTTCGAATTTATCTATCAACATAGAAGGAATTTAGATGACCCCTTTTGACACAACGTAGTAGACATCCTGATAATTACCCGCGTAAAATTTCAGAATTTTTGGAGTTGTAAAAATATTTTTTTGATATTTTACAAAACAGAAAAACGTTTCTGAAAAATTCTGACAAGCAGAAATTTGTTGTTAACTAAATTAATTTTTGTGGGGTAACCATGAGTTTTTTGAAACGCTGATTCAAACGAAGTTTGTATATCTAGATGTTATCTTCAAAACTCATATTTTACTTTCTGATTTGGAATTGTGATTTGTGAATAAAGGTGTCATCTCCGAGGGACATGGCTAATAGCCGCATGTGGTTGGAGACAAATCTTCCAAAGATGGAAAAGGTGAGAACATCGAACGCAACACTAAGCGTGGTCTTCATAATAAAGGTATGTTTCGTAAACCTGAATCTAGCATAACTTTAATTAAGGGTGATTTTTATGTTTGTAAATTCCTAGCCATATGGCAGTAAATTGTAGACAACGTAAAAACCTTAATAAGTAGTAAGTTAATGCTAATTTAGTTGAACCAAACTAGAGCGAGTTCAGTGGCATGATGTCGGAAGTTATTTTAATAACCAATGTGAGAGATATTGATGGGTGGACTTTGAAGCCACTAAGCATGTTTGCTGAAACAGAGACCTGTTCACCTCCTATTAGAGGATAGGGGATGTCGATAAACTATATATGAGTAACTCATCTGCAACAGAGGTTGCATAAAAGGAAAAGGTCGAGCAGAAGCTCATATCTGTAATATTCTCACATTGAATGAAGTTTTCATGTTCCGGGCATATGCAAGAATCTTGTATCTTTTTATGTTGTAGATGGTAAAAGATTGAAGATCTTAAGTGAATTTAGAAAACTTGTTGTAACTAAGGGCAGTGATTTTTTAGGCGACGGTTATAAGACTTAGGGTCTTTATAAGCTTAAAGGAAAATCTGATAAAATAAACATAGTTGATTCTTGTGCTTTATTTTGTGTGACTTTGACATGTAAATTATAAGTCAATGCATAAACTGGATAGCATAGGCTACGTACCCAAATTTAGTTTGGATATTGAATACAAAAGTTAAATTCGCGTAGAATCAAAATATGATAAAAAAAATACCTTTTAGCAAAATGTTCATAGAAATTCTAAACCCTTAGAATTAATTCACTCGGACCTAGTTGACATGAATCCGGTTCAAACTAGAGGTGGTAAGAAATGGTTTATTACTTTTATAGACGACTGTACTAGGTATTGTCATATTTATTTGCTTAGAGGTAAGGATGATGCCTTAGAACCTTTAAGATGTATAAAATTGAAGTTGAAAACCAAATGAATACTACCATTAAAACCATTAGGTCTGACCGTGGTGGTGAGTATAAAATTCCGAAAGGAGATTTCTGTGTAAAACATGGCATAATACACGAAGTTACCCCTCCTTATTCACCTCAGTCGAGTGGTGTAGCTGAACGTAAGAACCGTACCCTTAAGGAGATGATGAATGCCATGTTAATTAGTTCAGGATTACCTTCGAACTTGTGGGGGGAAGCTGTCCTCTCAGCCTGTTATATGCTGAACAGAGTACCTTTTAAAGGATCAGATAAAACTCCATATGAACTATGGAAAGGTAGACAACCTTATTATGCATACTTCAAAGTGTGGGGGTGTTTGGCTAAGGTTGCCATCCCTAAACCTAAAATAGAGGACCCAAAAATATAGCTTCGTCCATAACATTTACCGAAACCCCACTCTGCTAAGAAGCTTCATTTAGTGAAATGGACAAAGTTCGTCTGAAGCAGACTTGGGATCATGCTAGTTTACCTCCGGGAAGTAAGACCATAGGATGTAAATGAGTCTTTAAGAGGAAACGTAAGATAGATGGAACTTTGGAAAAATTATGAGGCTAGGTTGATATCTAAAGGATATAAACTAAAAGTAGGTGTACATTTCCTTGATTCTAATTCGCATGTGACAAGAATTACTTCCGTTGAGATGCTAATTGTTATTACTGCCATAAACAACTTAGAGATACATCAGATGGATGTTAATACAAATTTTATAAAGCCGTGAATTAGATAAAGAAATTTACATAGACCAACCTGAGGACCTTGTAGTGAAAGGTTGTGAAGACAAAGATTGCAAGTTGAACAAATCTTTGTATTGTTTTCAATTAAGCACGTAAACAGTGACATGATAATTTGATCATGTGATAATGAGTAGTGGATTTAAGGTACTGAATCTGACAAGTATTTTTGCAAGTAACTTGGTAAGGATGCTTATGTGATTGTATGCTTGTATATTGATGATATGCTTATACTTGATATAAACGTAGATATAATTAATTCCACTAAAACATACGCTGAATGATAACGTTGAATTGAAAGACTTAGACCTTATTGATGTAATCATAAGGATGAGGATTAGAAGATAATCTAACATTTATAGTCTTAGTCATTCTCATTGTGTTGAATTTGTGCTTATGAGATACAATCAGTCTGATTGTGAGCATGCCTTACTCCGTACGATTCTTCTTGTAGATTCGAGAAAAATAAGAGTAATGGAATATCTTAACTTGAATACTCAAGAGTTATAGGATGTCTGATGAATTTAATGAACTGTAAGAGTCCATATATTTCCTATATTGTGAGTAAGTTAAGTATATATACTTGTAGTCCAGAACAAGAGCATTGGGATGCGCTTAATAGAGTATTATGGTACCTAAAATACTATATTACTTTTGTTTTATTTATGAAAGGTATCTTGTTGTCCTTGAGGGACTTTGTGATGCAAACTGGATAGTTGACTCAGAGGAGTCTAAGTCTACCAGTGGATATGTTTCACTCTAGCAAGAGGGTTTGTTTCTGGAAGTTTTTCAGACAAACATATATTGCTCAATTCATTATGGAATCTGAGAGTATTGCGTTAGATAAAGAACGAGAGAGGGCCGAGTGCCTAAGATGCTTTTTAGAAGACATTCCTCTCTGGCATAGGCCTGTGCCAGCTATATCTATACATTGTGTTAGCCAAGCTATAATAGTTAAAGCTAAGTAATAACTAATCTCAATCGGCGTTATTTCCATTGATTGGCTAAAGTCCAAGGAGAATTTCGCGCAACCTTTGACGAAAGGTTTGTACAAAGAGATAGTCAAAAATGCATCGAGGGGGTTGGGGCTTAAGCTCATATATTAAACTTACCATGAAGGATACTCAACCTTGCTGACTGGAGATCCCATGATCAAGGTTTCGAATGAGAAACTAATTTGTGGTGGGTAAAGGTAAACACTATCAGAGATTTTCATTCTCTGTCCCTTCCCTATGGTGTAGACGTGATAGTGTAACTGCATGTGGAGGATGACTTTTTAATAAGTCTTAATGAGTTCTATAGTTTCAATTTAAGATTGAAGTGGGGTGTAACAGTAAACACTCTTGATGGAATTCACCTATCTGAATGGGGAAGTGGGTCGGTTCCTATGAGAATATGAGCTGATTCTCTAGAGCATTCTGAGAAACAGGATAACTCCAGGGCCAAAACGGACACAACGGCACGAGCTTGGCAGCAACCTTGGAGATATCATGCGTGGTTATTATCGCGGATTACACCAAACGCTAGCAGTTCAAGACATCGCGTTCACTGTCTAGCAAGTAGTTCCGGTAATCTCCCACTAAGCAAAGGTTCAAGACCTCATGGACACCTCTGCCTATAGTGGTATTTCTTGTTTTTCGTTTTTATCTATTTTTAATTCCTTTTGAGAAAATGAGTTTTATGTTGTTTTTATGGTCTTGGTATTACTAGTTCTTAGGACCTAAGGGTCACTAAGGGTTCACTAGTTCATGATTTTTCACTTTGGTGAAAGAAACCTTTAGTCTCACTTGTGAGAAACTAAAAATGAAAGCTCTCTATACTATTATGATTTATGCAATCCATAGTATGACCCTGGGATCAACACACTACTGTGTGAAGGAGAGGACGTTGAAATGGCTAGTATGAATTCAACATGCACGATATGTCTGTCTGTTCAGTCAGTTCGGGTCGTGAGATTGGGTTGTTGATTTACCAAGATCTATCTGTGTTTTTCACGATTTATTGAGTTTTCATTCATGTGGGGGATTGTTGGAAAAACGATTAATAAAAATACTTTTTAAAGATTTTAATTTAGTGTTTCTTTTGTGAATGAAAATTTATTAGTCCCACATAGTGGAGTTTCCACTCTTTAGTTGTTTTTAAGAGACTATATAAGATTTTTAGTCCCACATAAGGGAGGAGCTCTTCTTAACTTGAGTTTGTCAATTACATAAACAAATTCACTTCTTTTGTAAAAGTATGAAAAAAAAAGGGTTGCTTTATATTCTAGAGGGACCCCTATATGGTAAGGGGTGGCTCTATATTTTAGAGGGACCCCTAAGGGAAAACATGGGAAAGGGGTTTCTCTATATTTTAGAGAGACCCCCAAGGGAAAATATTTTGTATTGCTTTCTTTAGCATTCGTGATTTTCCTTAATGTTTTTTCAGAGTTGCCAAGATCAAGTTGAGCAACTACTACATATGCTAGTAGTAGGTGTATTAGGGTGTTTTATCCTGAAGATATTCGTACTGTGAGGGCTATAGCATCACTCTTGAGTGTAGCCGGGCGCTAATGTCTTAAGGACAGCGTGTTGAACACGCGACTCACTCTGTTTTCCAAAGTTTTGCCCTGTTGCTGTTGCGGAGATATGGGGAGCTTGTTCATTTTGTCAAAGCAATCACTTCCACTATAAAGGATCTAAGTATCAATAACTTTTTGCTTATTTGATTTTTCTTTGTTTTTGATTATTGCACCCAACAACCTATCCATCACCACTACTGATGAAAGATTTTCAATCAAAAAAATAATAATTAGAAGCATTTAGGATTTTGTTATTGTAGAATGCATGATATATGAGTAAACCTTATATAGACATCATGGGTGAAATACGTGTCCCCTCACAAGACACCTATTGGCATTTCATGCCTTTGTGTTTCAAAATATATTCGGTTAATATGTAACTGTTGTTGGAAAGGGTACAAACAAAATGTGAAACAGATTTTGGGTTTTCAGGTGGGATACACGTGAGCGTTTTGGAAGTTGCAGCAGAACAAATAACAACTTTTCTGATAAAGAAAATCAACTGCAAAAGCATAAGCCCCCAATGTGTTACAGACAAGAATATCGAATTAAAGTGGTCCTCCCATTCTAACAGACTTTTTACAAAATAAAGTCAACATATTCACTATAGTTCAAGTAAACAAAACAGAAAAAAAAACTACGGCACACCTAGAAATAAACAGGTTTGAAGAGATCCAACATAAAAGAACACAAATTCAATCATATAATCATGGGTAACCATCCAATTGAATCTCAAAATAAGTATTCAAAGCACCTATACTACAACATATACCAAGCAGATTTCCATAGAAAACATACAAATATTACTAAGGCCACTTGATCTGGAGAATCCTTCAATTTGGTTACTAAATCGGAAAACAGGGACCGTTCTAAAACCATATGACAACAAGGTCAACCTCAAAAGTAGGACCATATCCATAACTTATTGGATAATAACAGGACTTATAAAATTGGCTGGATCCGTAGAAATGAATAACAATAAACTCGGTTGAAAAGATCCAATATAAAAAGAACACAAATTCAGTCATTTAATCATAGGTAATCATCCAATTAGATCTGAAAATCAGTATTAAACACTTCACCCTCATGGATACTATTGATAAACATAGTTGACACAAACACAATTGAAGAGATCCAACATACAAATTCAATCATTTAATCTTGGGTGATCATTAAATTGAATCTGATTATTTCCTACTTGTTAGTTACACTAACTGATAACAATAACCATAAAACCAGAAATCTGAATACTCTACTTGTTAGCTACACACTCACTACCTGGTGAGAATAAATGCAACTATAAAACCAGAAATAAACAACCAACCCAACAATCACTGCAATTCAATTACTCTCTTTTATTCTCCTGATGCCTTTAGGGCACAAAAGGTAAACGGGCAAATGGGTGAACCCAACTGAATACAAAACCGTATTCAAGGCACCTATACTACAATATATACCAAGCATATTTCCATAGAAAACATACAAATATTACTAAGGCCACTTGATCTGGAGAATCCCTCAATTTGGTTACTAAATCGGAAAACAGGGACCATTCTAGAGCCATATGACGGCAAGGTCAACCTCAAAAGTAGGACCATATCCACAAATCATCAGATAATAACATGAGTTACAAAATTGGCTGGATTCGCATACATGAATAACAATAAACACGGTTAAAGAGATCCAACATAAAAGAACACAAATTCAATCATTTAATCATGGGTAATCATTCAATTGAATCTGTATGTTAGTTACATACTCACAAAAACTGATAACAGTAAAACCAGAAATAAAATACCAACCCAACATTATTGCAATTCATCAAAAATTAAAAGTTCAATAAGCATTCAATCACTAAAACAGCTTTGTACTAGATTGATTCAAGAGTAAAAATAGGTGGATATACTTACGAGTTTGATGTATTTCGCTTCAGCGTTTATGAAATCAGGAAATTCAATTAAAATACCCAAGATACATCTGCAAAAAAAAACCAAAAACCCCCTTTACAATTTCAATTATCAGCTGAATAGTTTAGAACAAAAAACAGAAAACCCTAGCTATCGGATAGAAATGAGTTATCGGGAAACAAGGCATATACTTTTCTATTTATAGGGGTTGATACATGTGTTTCCACCGTCCATCTTCAACATAATGTCCCTAACCGTTGATGAAAATAACTTTGGTGTCATCGACACTGGTTAGTACATGTCATGACAACGGTGAAAAAGGTTACCAGTCACAAGCTGGATATGATACTTGTACCCAGGATAGGACCTCAGTCACTCCCTGATCCATTTCAAGGACTGCACATTATCCATACCATTAATTTTTCTACTTTATTTTTACCATGATTTTTTCTTTGTTTGGGATTATCCTATTTGTATTTGTCATGACTTCCATATACCACTGTCAAGGACAGTCGACCGAATTCGTGCCCGTGAGAAAACAAAACTTGCAGAGGAGAAGACACATTTGCACAAGGATTTTGGCCATTAACAAACTTTCCTAAATTTGGAGGAGAGATCTGTTAGAGTAAAATATTTTTCTGTCTGTAATTTTTATTTTCGCAAGGTTTCACAGTGTTTGTTGACTATTTCGTGAATCTAGTTTTGATCATGTTAGCTTGACTTATGGCTGTGTCATCTTGGAAACTATAGTCAAGGGACATTCAAACAAAACTAGTTAAAATTAAAAAAAAATACACATTTCATTGGAAGGGCAGGTGAAAATAATCAGTATCGCACTTTTGTAGTATCATCTTTATTCTGATATGGTTTGTCTGAATCTCAACCGGTGGTTTACTCTACTCTCTTTATTTTTATTTTTATGTTATTAGGTTCTAGGAGAGGCAGATATCCAGTTGAGCGATTCACTTACATTTAACAATTTGATCCATCTGGAAGTTAGATCACTAATCCCTGACAATGTATTTGAGTCTTCTATTTGGTTCAAAACATTATTCAAGTTTCTTTAGGGGATGCCTAATCTAGAATCGATGTTCTTTCCTCAGGCAAGTTGCTCACCTCTTACCTCTTAATGTAATAAAAAAGGATTTATTTTTTCTTTTTGTTACCATTGGTAGTCAGTTCTCCGATTGAGAATTATTGTTGCCAGATTTGGTAAAATTGTTGATTCGTATTGCAAAAAGTCAGTTTCCTAAACTGGAATAACTCGTCTTCCCCTTTGCAAGTCACTAAGCTTTCATTAACTTTTTATTTTTTTGCATACCCATTTGGGTTCTCTCACAAAAATTAAGTAGCTTGTGTTTGTTTTAGCATTACTACTTATTCCAGTTGTTGTGTCGTATTTTCCTGAACTTTTGCTTTGATTCTTGTGTAGAGTGTTGAAATCACTTGCGTAGAAGATGAGGATTGTTGGTCACTTGATACTAAATGTTCGCCACCACACCTCAAGGTAATCAAATGCGAAAAATTTGAAGGGCATTCCATGGAGCTAAATGCAATTAATTTATTTCTCAAATATGTCCATTTTCTTGAGAGTTTAACCATTATAGCTTCTCTAAGGCTATCTGAAGACCATTTGGAACAAAATAGTGTAATGAAGAAGCTTCTAATATTTCCGAAATCCCCGAATTGTGTGGTTAAGTTCTTGACAAGCTCTGAAGACACTTAACAGTACTCTCAGTATATCAATGTTGATACGGTAGTGTTTGTGAGGATCTTTAAGAAATACCCTTGTGTATTTACAAGTACTGTCAGTTTTCTATTTGTAGAATTTGTGGAGATTTGTGTAATTCCTTGAACCATAATTTGTTGAATGTCATGCGTCTGGATACCAGAAGTTATGACACTCTTGTATGTTTTTATTTCTGATGTTTTTAGTTTCAAACCATATTTTAACTTCTTTTATAAGTAGCTTATCCTTATTGAATGTCATTGACATGGGTACGAAATGGCATGACATCTTGAGTCTAAATTTGTTCACACCCCTGTAACGAGTGTATATTTTACATATTCTCCTGATTGGCTTATTATTTAACTGATGGCCCCATTACCCTCCATGTTTAGAATCACGACCCTCGTTACATAACTCCCTAAAATAAATCTAGGGTGGAGATTGAATTGTTATGTGCACACTCGTTAAGGAGTGTGCACGAAGTCGGACTCTGACACCTTTGAAATTGGTTGCGAGATAGCCTCCAAGTCACCTCCAAGTCAGCTTAGATTCGAGTCCTGCGAGATAAGTGATAATTGAAATAGTCAAAATTAGCTTCATTGATAGTAGCAAATCTTTGACGAGCAAGAAATCTCTCTCTACAAATTTGTGAATATCCCTTGTTAAGTTAAATTTTCTTTGATGGTTGCAATGCAACTCTCGTATGTCGCTGCGAGTATGTGTTAGCAATAGCCAATAGGTGAGTGAAGTGAGAAATTGAGATTTAATTACAAGAGTTCCATATTTCTAAGGGTTGTTCTAAGGGGATGTCAGATGTGTACATGTTGGCTGTAATGTGTGCTTAAACTTGAAGAAATTACCTGGGCTTTCTCATCTTGACCATAACTTCGTTCCTTCTGACTTTCATTGACTCCCACATGTTCCAGTAACATGTTGGCTGTTATGTATGCTTAAAAACTTGAAATAGTATGCCAAGTAATTGAAATAGTATACCCCCCGAGTAACTGTGTCCAAATCAGCTGCCACGATGGAGGGTCAGAAATTAAATACCAAATATTACTTATTTCCGATTATGTTTCTGTGATCTTTTATTTTTTAATTTAAAAATGTCTACATTTATATTTTTGGTGTCTTTTTATGTTCATCTTGTGTCTTCTGAAAACTGTGAGAATGTTATCGGAGGTTGGCTACTCACATTTTGTTGAATACCAGAAGTTATGACACTCCTGTATGTTTTTATTTCTGATGTTGTTAGTTTCAAACCATATTTTAACTTGGTCTATAAGTAGCTTATCCTCATTGAATGTCATTGACATGGGTACAAAATGTCATGAAACCTTTGAAATTGGTTATAGCCTCCAAGTCAGCAGCTTAGATTCGGGTCCTCCTCCTGCGAGATAAGTGATAATTGAAATAGTCAAAATTAGCTTGAATTGTATGCTAAGAAACGTTTGTGTGACTTGCGGATTTCCGAAAAGGCTATGATACTAAAAGAGGATTCTTCTAATGTTTCTTGTCCACGAACCTGTTTATTATGTGGGAAAAGAAATCATATTGCTCTACATTATTTTGCTAGAAAGAAACAGATTTCTGATCTTCAAAATCTACTTCTTTTTACAGTCGACAGAGTAAATTATCTGAGAACATCTACAATGGATTTCATTCCTGCAGAAAACCAGGACTCTCATAAAAGAGGTTTCCAAGGTCACTCATCTAGAAATCTCTACATGAATCCTGTCTATGAGAATAAGTCTGGCAGATCTAAGTCTAGGAGATGGGATACTCATAATTCTTATCCTCTGGAACGGATCTCAAGAGGTCCTAGACTTAATCCTCAGAAAAGTCCTTCTGTTGGATATTCTAAAAGTTTTATGTCTAATTCTTCTGGAATAATATATAACAGAATGAAGGTAAGGAATACTAGGCACAAACACTCAGATGGTATTTACAACTCGTCTCTCAATATTCATAGTGGGATTACATATCACTCTATTACCTAGTTCTAGGTAATTTCATCTTAGTATCCAACTTGAGATTTGCAAGGATGATATTTGCGGGATGCTCAAGTTCGTTACCATCTGATCTTGTGTTTGAAATAAATTTGTTTTCTTTATTTGTGAATGTTGAGTCATATCTTGACTCCTAGTAACTACTACATCTTGTTGATCTTGTTTCATGTGCTCTAATTTGAAGCGAATCCTCCAAATTATCGAGCTATGAAAAGATATGAGATAACTGGTATTTCCGTATTTTGGATCTCTTCTGATCCATTAACCTTCTAACCGGTCCACGAACGCATGTGTCTTCTTCTTCTTCTTTAAGAGTTTTAGGGTTCCATAACAAGGGTTTCCTCCTCTTGTTCTCAAATATATATATATATATATATATATATATATATTGTTTTCTCCATCCCTATTTTTAAAAATAATAAAAATATGGAGAACTCTTCAAGATATCAGGAAGTAGTAAATCTTGATATGGAAGAAGACATCAATGGATGCAGTTCGAATCAAGAACTTGTCTTGAAAAAGATGATTGTAAGGAAAGAGTACAACTCGTGGATTGCTGAATCAGTCAAGAATTTAATTCATTTTCAGAATGATTCTAAGGTCGAATTTGCAAACCTAAAAATGCAAATAAATCATCTCATTGATGGTCAGACCAAAATCCTTGAAAATCAAAAGGTCTTGATACGGAACCAGGAGAAGCTCATCTCTGATTGCATCAAGGCAAGACAACTTGCTCGCATTGTTGATCGAAAGGTGAATGTTCTAACTCATGAACATGGAGTTTCTACGGTCAAAAGGATCAAGGATATCGATAGTACCTTATATGATGGAGTCATGGAGAGGTATGAAGTTCTCAAAGAAGTCTGTACTTTTTATTATGTCTATGAAATAGCAAATTGTGATTACACATAGCTATTGCCAACGATTTTCATCTTGCAATGTTTTTGAATTTATTTATTTAAATTCTAAGTTACTTGGAAGATGATTTTGCAGTATTAATCTTTGTTCGTTTTATATATTGCAAAAGTATTTTATGGGATATGTGTGTTTACGTCCGTGAACTATGATTATCTTATATATGCTCAGAGTTAAGTCTATTATGTCTTTATGCAAATATTGATAAAGATAGAATGAACTTTTGAATATTCCGCAGTATTGATCTTTCCCTGATCCACTTTTATGTGAAAGTATTTTATGGCTCCGTAAGTTTTCTAATGTTGAGCATTTTCGATTAAATTAATCAATAAGGTCCTCTGGTGGTTAATTTATTTGAGTTTATTGGATACAAATTCATTTTTCAAGTAATTTGTTAATGTCCAAAGAAATCCTTCTTTTCTTGTGAAAGTAAGGTCGCTCTTGTTGTTCTTTCGGGAATGACATATTATGGGGGAGAGTTATTAATTGAACTTGTCCTTAATTGCCAAATCTTTATGGGGAGTGCGGCTGTGGAATATTGTAGGAGTTATTTTGTATCTTTATAAACTCCTTGATGAATACACTAAGTTTCGACTATGTGAAATCATCGAAACAAAGTTGATAAGTTCTCTTTTAGTCATGAATTATCTCTTTGAGAATTTCATTACGATCCCGTAGTTTTCGTACCTTTGCCAATTTATATTGACAAAAAGGGGGAGAATTATTTGGTAGTTCACACTACATACATATGGTTTACGGATCATTACGTAAGGGGGAGTGGTTTTCATTGTGAGATGGAAGTATTGACTAAGGAGGAGTGATACATATCACCGTAGTATTATTGTCAAAGTTGTGATACAATTGGACTTTGATGTTGTGTAATAATACTATGACACTCTATAACAATGATTGAGAACAAATATTTTTCATATGTTTTCTTATTGTTATGGATACGGATCTTCAACAACAATGATGCTAAGTTGAACATGTTGAGAATCACTGAAGTACTTGGAGTGGCGAAGAATTCAAGGAATGTTGAAGAGTCAAGGAAATCAAGCTTTATGGATGAGAAGCTACAAAGTTTATTTATTTTGTAATCCATATGTATTGATAGTTTTGTCACTAAAATTGAAAAAGGGGGAGATTGTTAGAGCATTTCTTGGTCGAACTCGCAAGCATTTCTATCTCAAGATTGTTTGTCAAGTTTAGTTGATCAAAACTATAGTCTTGATTTCTAGTCTACTTATACCTATGTCTCGGATTAGGATAGAATGTGTAGTTGATATTTAGACTTCACGGCGTTCATTGATTGAAGACGAAGATCTACTGAGGAGAGCTTGGAGGAACTTCATCAACAAAAGGTATGTGGAGACTAAAACTTATCTATCACTCAGAAGTATATTCTATTCTATATCCTAATGAGACTATGTCGTATAGCTATATAAACTTTTATATTATACACATGTGATATTTCGAGCCGAGTTTATCTCGCTTATCTATTTCTCGAAATATGTATTGGAAGCTTTTTGCTTTAACTACTTTCATCATATTCTTGACAAGTTTAGTTGGAAACAATTTATTTGTTGGAAACTAAATATTAAGTCAAAAGATGATCATGTGGAAATTGTTGTGAAACATCTTACATGATTTGTGTGAGACAATCATTTGATGTCGACTTGGAAAGTTTCGTATTGATCATACGATCACTTGAAAATTACTTGAAACTAATAGTTTGTGTGAGACAACTATTGTTGTCTTCTAAGGATGTTCCAATTATTGCAATATGAGTTTAGAACAAAAACCTTTGTCTGGATACAACACAGTATGCGTACCTAGTATGCAAACAATTTTGGTATGATTCAGGTCCGGGAACCTTGTTTGCATACCAGCATGCGAACGGTTCTGCCTGAGTTAGGTCCGGGTCAGCTGTGTGCATACCCCGTTTGCAAACGGCTGGACAAGACCAAAGTCCAGAAGCTATAGTTTGTGTACCTATTCGCAAACTTAGTGGTTAAAGTTCTAAAATCGGTTAAGTATATTTTTCATACTCATGAACAAATACATTTATGAATTAAGGAATGCAATCTTTGAAAACCGTGGCTTAATGTTCATGAATTGATTCTTATATAAGTACTTTGTACGATTACAAATCAATCCGATTTTATTTCAATTAGTTCATATATATTTATATGAGATAGTAAACAATTGAACAACTCTATGTGAAACACAATTAGATTCATTTGATTATCTTTCATGATTGATTGATCATCATAGTAGATCTAGATGTGTTAGATAAATGTGGTTAAGACAAAAGTGTTCATATGGCTAACTTCTGTTAACTGTTATTGAGCCAAATCAATATGCACATTTAGGTACGGTTACCCATATCTAAATAAAGGTATATTTAATTTGTGTGTAACAAGCTAAGACCATCTAACAGTGGAGAGATACTGCTTTGGTTTCAAGCAGACGTAGCTTGAATCTTAAATCATGATTTCATCTAAAGGTGAATATTGAATGCTTTGTTACTTAACTATCTTAGCTTTGATTGAAAGCAAACCCTGATTTATAAGACTATATAAGGGAAAACTCTAGCAACTGGAGTACCTAATCCCGGCACTTTCCTGTGCCCTAGTTGCTGGTAGGCTTTGAAAGGGGACAGAAAATAAGAGCAAGAGGAAGCCTACATGTTATAACCGCAAGTGCACGGTGTCGGTTGTAGCTTGTGCAAATACGGGTCGAATCCACAGGGACTAGGGTGTGTAAGTTGAAGTTTCCTAAACTAGTTAATCTAAATGCAATGAGTGACAATGACACAATGAAGCAAAGAGAGCAAAACAGGGCCTACACAAGGTGAGTTAAAGGTGACAGTGGCATATACAATGGTATTTACAGGGCAGTGATAATTGCAAAATAAACAAAACAGATGCAAAGCAATATGGCAAAACAGTTAAGAACCAAGGCTATAAGCCAAGGGCAGGGAGGAGTTTGTGCACTGATTTCAATGCACAACAGCTACAATTTGCAAGAAAAACTGAACAAGATGGCTAAGAAATTTAACTGAGCAGGGAATCAAAACAGGCTTGAAATTATAAGTGACTGTAAAAAGATTTGTGGCTAAGCCAAGGCTTAGAATCCACCTTGTGACCTAATCAAGCAATGCAATTCTAGGTTGAGTTGAAGACCTTGAGCATATATTAGAATGGGAGGAAAATCAGCTTGCTCACTGATATGCCCCTAGTATTGACTGTCTTTTGACAACACAGTCAATCACAGGCATACCAGAGCACTGATTACTTCCCATTGCTCAAGCAAAACAGGCATCAAGATAACTATCCTAGCAATACATCATTCAACAGTGCACTAGAATGAGACTATCCTAAGAACAAATCATAAGAACATAACATAACATAAACATGAACAGGAGCTTGATATAAATTGTAACAATCACACACTCAAATTCAATACATGTTGGAGTTCAGAACAGCTAAAATTAACAATGCATTTGAATTGAGAATCATGGAATTGAAAAGATTGATAACCCTCAAAGCTACAGTTCATGGAAATAACAAAACTGAAAAAAAACTTAAACTATTCTACTGATGCTCTGGCTAATCCAGGCATGACTTCTAACACACACCCATCATCCCTATTTATACAACAATCAAAAACCCCAAAAATTCCCAATTCAATGAAATTAGGGTTTGCATAGAAAAATGAAATTAGGTTTTACCTAATCACTGATAGCACTCAATAGCTTCGACCCAATCTTCCTTGTCATCTTCTCTTGCTTCCCATACCTCCAATTGCTCTCCTAACTCACCTAATTTACCAATTTTTCACACGTTAGGGTTTTGAGAAAAACGTGTATAAAAATGGGAAATTAGGTGGCTAGATAGGTTGTAATGATGGTAGTGGAGATGGGTTATGGTGTTTGGTTGATTTGAGAGGAGATGGTGGTGGTTGAGGTGGTGGTTGAGCGGGGCAGGGTAAGGTGGCGGACATGGCAGGAGCAGAGCTCGACTGCTCGAAGGAGGAAGATGAGAATTTGGGTAAGGTGCGTTTGGCTGAAGGGTATAGGTGTTCGATACTTGGGTGTTAGGCGGGATATCAAAGTTCGATGTTGGCGAATCTGAGTCACTGGATGCGAAGCTGGTAGGTGAATCGGATGGCTACCCCTGAAGAGTCTGGTAGCGACCGTCGGATGTCTTGATACAACGAAGTTAACGGCGAAGATCGAGGTTAGGTGCTGTAGTGTTTAGCGGAAGTATCTAATTTTGATGCACATGCATAGGAGCGACCGTTGGATTCAAATACAATCTAATCTGAAGGCTTGGAATTTAAGCGCTGTGGTGTTTGGCAGAGACTTCAGATTTTGATGCTCTATGAATGAGCGACCGTAGGATGATGAGTTGGATCCAATCTAACGGTTGAGAATGGAGGCGGGTATGGATATAGAAAATGGGTTTGGGTAAGGGTTTTGGGCCTTGGGTATGCCAATCCCATATCTTCTTTAAGAACAATTCTTCCTTCTTGAGCCCATTCCTAGCTTTTTGGACGTGCGCTCCATTCTTTGCGGCTTCCTTGCGTAATTTCTTCCGGCTTTTCACTACTCTTCAGCTCTTTTCTGCTCCGCAAGTCATCCAGACTTTATTTATTACCTAAAAATGCAAAATTAAGTAAGAAAAATATTTATTCTTGAAAACAATGAAAATACAGAATATGGGATAAAATGTAGAATTAATGCACAAAAGATGAGTTAAATGCCAAGAAAAATATATAGAAATATGCACTTTTTAGCACTCATCAAATACCCCCAAACCTGAATTTTACTTGTCCTCAAGTAAAACAAAACTAAGGAAATCCTACCTATACCACTGTCGCTGGTCTCTCGAATGCATTTAGCGTATGCACTAAGCCTTTTAAACCACTAAGTGTCCCTAGTGGACGAGTTAAGTCTCGTGAAGGTTTGCTTAGAACGTACCTACAAAGTTCTAGGTCAAAATATAAGCTCATATTCCATCAAATGTGACATGTGCAAGTCAGTTTAAGCTCACAGCAAAATGGAGATGTCAATCTAGCTATCTAAGGCACAATCCTAGCACTGATAACAAAAAAAGACATGTGATAAGAGTGTAAAGTGTATCTACACATGTGTCTAGAATGACCTGAAGTTATGACTACTAATCACCAAGAGATAGTTTTTAGGCTAAGAACCGAATTCTAAGCCAAGCTAGCTGTCCGGCTTTACGAGAATTGTGAATGTTCACCCAATGAGTTGGTGATATTTCAGTTTACCCGCATTATACATCGATGGCTGCACCCTCCTTGCTTATTACAAGACTATTTACAACAAAAAGATGACTCTTTACATGACTCTTATTTACATTGATTACTCTCTTTTATTTTTGGAACAAGAGAGAACTATTGTCTTTAACATGACAAAACATGGAATAAATACTTGATTTTTTTTTTTTTTTGTAAGAAATAACTTTGATCTTTACAACATAGTGACACTTTTGATACATGAACAAAAAGAAAAACATAATTACATGACTCTTAGCAAGAGGTGGCCCTTATCGAATGCATCCGGTCAAATTCTATGGTTGCTTTTCTTAACGTATCCTCCAACTTCTATCCCAGCCAACCAAAGAACAAGCTAGTCAAGTCTCATTCAGTATTCTAAAGTGATTGGCAATCTAACTTCCTATCAAACACCTTGAAGATCGAGGCTATACATGTATTGGTAGATCGTGCGCGTGCAAGTTTCTTATCACTATGTGAATTGTGCTAGAATCAGGGTGCCTAAATATCTAGACTAAGACTCCTAATAATTACATATTTGCACAAGAGTCAACATTTCAAGGTAAATGAGCTCCATTTTTTATGATTTTTTTAATTTATTATTATTATTATTATTATTTTTATTTTTTATTTTTTTATTTTTTTTATTTTTTTTCATAATTTTTTTTTTTTCATAAATTTTTTGGAATTTTTAAATTTTTTCAAAAAGAGTTCAAAAAGAAGGAGTTCTTGTTTTCAATTATGGCATGTGATCGTGGTATCTACTCTATACCCCCAAACCTAAACTAAACATTGTCCTCAATGTTTCAAAAGATGTAAAGAATTATAATACAACATATGGAGAGGATTATGCTGAGTAGAGAAAAAGGAAAGAGAATACCCGATTTCGGCGAAAGCAAAATTAGAACTCCATTATTCAAGGCAAAAATCCAACATTTTTTTAGCCGAGATCATATTGGATTAGCACTATATATACAAAAGAAACAAAAGATTTAACTAAGAAACTATCTACAAGAAAATTTGGTTTTTAATGGGATTGGACTTTTGGGAAAAATTTGGTTTTGTCGGGAGACATTTGGTTTTGATGGGAAAAAGAAAAATTTTGATTTTTAGGGAAACATTTGGAAAACTTTGGTTTTTATGAGAGAAAAACATTTGGTTTTTAATGGGATAAGGAGACCAAGCCCACTGTTGGGTTTTGCGAAGCCCAGCTACGTTTTTGAAAAACAGGCCCACTGCTGGCGAGTAAAGCTCACTGTTGGTTTTTGGAATTTTGAAATTTTGGCCCACTTGAACTTTGGTTCAGGCCCACAGTTCAGAAACAAGCCCAGGTAACAATTTGAAATTTGGGCTCTTAAATAGCCAAAGGTCGAGGCCCAACTGGGCTTTTGAAAACGTTTTCTGTTTTTGGGTCAAGCCCACAGTGTAAATGTTTTGTTTTCAAATGGATGTTAAGCCCACAGTCCCAGAAATTTAGTTGGGCTTTGGCTAGCTACTAACTAAAATATGAGGCCCAACTGGGCTTTCAAAAGTTCAGTTTTCTTTAATTTAAACAACAGGCCCAAATCAATCTAAAACCATGCCCACAAGAAATTAAACAAACAAGCCCACAAGAAATTAAACAAACAAGCCCACAAGAAATTAATTACAAACCCAACAGAAAAATGGAAAAAATTATTACAAGCCCACAAATTAAAAATGGAAGCCCACAGGTTGGGTTCTCTTAATGGGTTTAGGCTTACTTGCTTAAGCACAGCCCAGCTGCTCAGTTTGGTTGCAAAAGCCCAGTTGGGCTTTGGATCATCCTAAGCTTTGGCTTCAATACTCAAGGCCCAGTTGGGCTTGGCTTATGAATGGCAGCAGCACCACTTCAGGCCTAGCAGCAGGAGCAGATCAGCAGCAGCAGCAACAGCACAACAGCAGGCTTTGCAGGTTCATAGGGCCACAGCAGAGCAACAAGTGCAGAAGGCAGCAGCAGTTAGCAGCAACAGGCAGCAACATGGGCCACAGCAGCTCAGCAGCAGTCTTGGCCTGGCACAAGCAGGAGCACCACAGCAGCACAAGCACAGCAGCTCAGCAGGAGAGCAGGAGTACAGCAAGCACAGGAGCAGCAGCAGCTCCACAGCAAAAGCAGCAGGATAGGCAGGTACCTGCTGGCTCAAAGCAGAAAGTGAGTAAAGATGCAAGCTATGATGCAGGAATGTAAGTGAACAATATGCAAATGAGTATGCAATGCAGGGAAAGATGCAAATGCAATGAACTATGATGCAAATATGAAGATGAAAGTGAATGCAACAAAACAACAAAGAACAAATCAACACACAGCGCCAAGTCCCCGGCAACGGCGCCAAAAACTTGGTAGGCTTTGAAAGGGGACAGAAAATAAGAGCAAGAGGAAGCCTACATGTTATAACCGCAAGTGCACGGTGTCGGTTGTAGCTTGTGCAAATACGGGTCGAATCCACAGGGACTAGGGTGTGTAAGTTGAAGTTTCCTAAACTAGTTAATCTAAATGCAATGAGTGACAATGACACAATGAAGCAAAGAGAGCAAAACAGGGCCTACACAAGGTGAGTTAAAGGTGACAGTGGCATATACAATGGTATTTACAGGGCAGTGATAGTTGCAAAATAAACAAAACAGATGCAAACCAAGGCTACAAACCAAGGCTGCAAAATAAACAAAACAGATGCAAAGCAATATGGAAAAACAGTTAAGAACCAAGGCTGTAAGCCAAGGGCAGGGAGGAGTTTGTGCACTGATTTCAATGCACAACAGCTACAATTTGCAAGAAAAACTGAACAAGATGGCTAAGAAATTTAACTGAGCAGGGAATCAAAACAGGCTTGAAATTATAAGTGACTGTAAAAATATTTGTGGCTAAGCCAAGGCTTAGAATCCACCTTGTGACCTAATCAAGCAATGCAATTCTAGGTTGAGTTGAAGACCTTGAGCATATATTAGAATGGGAGGAAAATCAGCTTGCTCACTGATATGCCCCTAGTATTGACTGTCTTTTGACAGCACAGTCAATCACAGGCATACCAGAGCACTGATTACTTCCCATTTCTCAAGCAAAACAGGCATCAAGATAACTATCCTAGCAATACATCATTCAACAGTGCACTAGAATGAGACTATCCTAAGAACAAATCATAAGAACATAACATAACATAAACATGAACAGGAGCTTGATATAAATTGTAACAATCACATACTCAAATTCAATACATGTTGGAGTTCAGAACAGCTAAAATTAACAATGCATTTGAATTGAGAATCATGGAATTGAAAAGATTGATAACCCTCAAAGCTACAGTTCATGGAAATAACAAAACTAAACTATTCTACTGATGCTCTGGCTAATCCAGGCATAGCTCTACAACAACACCCACAAGTCCTATTTATACCCAATTTACATAATTAGGGTTTACAATTTTCCCCCAAATTCAAAACAGGGCAGTTAGGGTTTCTGATTTCTCACCTAATTAGATGGGACAATTGCTCCATCTCTTCGACCCACTCTTCTTCTGCTCTTCCTGCTCCTCTCCATGCCTTCCAATTACGTCTATAGACTCACCTATTTCATCAATTTCTCACCTAGGGTTTCAGGGAGAGGTGAGGTGATAAATCGATGAAATAGATGGCTAGAGAAATATGGTGATGATGGGTTTTAGTGGTTGGAGTGGTTGTGATGTTTCGGTGGAATTTGGTGGCTGGCAGAGACGAGGGTGTGGTGGCGATGGAGTTGGTGGATCTGTTGCAGAGGGATGGGGAGAAGATGGAGAAGAAGGTGGTCGATGGAAAATTGGGTAAGGTCTGTTTGGCTGACGGGTATAGGTTTTAGGTGCTCGGGTGTTGGGCGGTTGTAGCAAATTGGATGAACAGCGAGGATGAGCCGTGGGATGTGGAGATGATGGATCGATCTAACGACGAGATGGAAGGAAGCGAGGAGCGACCGTTGGATGCGGAAGTACAACGAAACTGACGGCTCAAGATGGAGTTAGGTGCTATAGTGTTTTTCAGGATCTTCAGATTTTGATGCACTATGATGAAGCGACCGTACGATGCTGAGATGATCCAATCCGACGGCTGAATGTGAAGGCGGGTATGGATATTGGAAATGGGTTTGGGTGAGGGTTTTGGGCCTTGGGTATGCCAAGCCCATATCTTCTTTAAGAACAATTCTTCCTCTTCAAGCCCAGTTCTAGCCTTTTGGTCTTGCGCACAACATTCTTCGCGGCTTCCTTGTGTGATTCCTCTTGGCTTCCACCACTTTTCTGCTCTTTTTGCTCCGCTATTCATCCAAACTTTATTTATTACCTAAAAATGCAAAATTAGTTAATAAAAATATTTATTCTTGAAAACCAAGAAAATACAGAATATGGGATAAAATGTAGAATTAATGCACAAAAAATGAGTTAAATGCCAACAAAAAGATATAGAAATATGCACTTTTTAGCACTCATCAAATACCCCCAAACCTGAATTTTACTTGTCCTCAAGTAAAACAAAACTAAGGAAATCCTACCTATACCACTGTCGCTGGTCTCTCGAATGCATTTAGCATGTGCACTAAGCCTTTTAAACCACTGAGTGTCCCTAGTGGACGAGTGAAGTCTCGTGAAGGTTTGCTTAGAACGTACCTACAAAGTTCTAGGTCAAAATATAAGCTCAGATTCCATCAAATGTGACATGTGCAAGTCAGTTTAAGCTCACAGCAAAATGGAGATGTCAATCTAGCTATCTAAGGCACAATCCTAGCACTGATAACAACTAAAGACACGTGATAAGAGTGTAAAGTGTATCTACACATGTTTCTAGAATGACCTGAAGTTATGACTACTAATCACCAAGAGATAGTTTTTAGGCTAAGAACCGAATTCTAAGCCAAGCTAGCTGTCCGGCTTTACGAGAATTGTGAATGTTCACCCAATGAGTT
>NC_039358.1:166199585-166284079 GCF_003573695.1 Papaver somniferum | reverse complement strand
TTTTTTTTTTTTTTTTTTTTGAAGAAATAACTTTGATCTTTACAACATAGTGACACTTTTGATACATGAACAAAAAATAAAAACATTATTACATGACTCTTAGCAAGAGGTGGCCCTTATCGAATGCATCCGGTCAAATTCTATGGTTGCTTTTCTTAACGTATCCTCCAACTTCTATCCCAGCCAACCAAAGAACAAGCTAGTCAAGTCTCATTCAGTATTCTAAAGTGATTGGCAATCTAACTTCCTATCAAACACCTTGAAGATCGAGGCTATACATGTATTGGTAGATCGTGCGCGTGCAAGTTTCTTATCACTATGTGAATTGTGCTAGAATCAGGGTGCCTAAATATCTAGACTAAGAATCCTTATGTTTACATACATGCACAAGAGTCAACATTTCAAGGTAAATGAGCTCCATTTTTATGATTTTTTTATTTTTTAATTTTTTTGGAATTTTTAATTTTTTCAAAAAGAGGGAGTTCTGTTTTCAATTATGGCATGTGATCGTGGTATCTACTCTATACCCCCAAACCTAAACTAAACATTGTCCTCAATGTTTCAAAAGATGTAAAGAATTATAATACAACATATGGAGAGGATTATGCTGAGTAGAGAAAAAGGAAAGAGAATACCCGATTTCGGCGAAAGCAAGATTAGAACTCCATTATTCAAGGCAAAAATCCAACATTTTTTTAGCCGAGATCATATTGGATTAGCAAAATATGTACAAAAGAAACAAAAGATTTAACTAAGAAACTATCTACTATCTACTAGATTTTATACAAGAAAATTTGGTTTTTAATGGGATTGGACTTTTTGGGAAAAATTTGGTTTTGTCGGGAGACATTTGGTTTTGATGGGAAAAAGAAAAATTTTGGTTTTTAGGGAAACATTTGGAAAACTTTGGTTTTTATGGGAGAAAAACATTTGGTTTTTAATGGGATAAGGAGACCAAGCCCACTGTTGGGTTTTGCGAAGCCGAGCTACGTTTTTGAAAAACAGGCCCACTGCTGGTGAGTAAAGCTCACTGTTGGTTTTTGGAATTTTGGCCCACTCGAAGTTTGGTTCAGGCCCACAGTTCAGAAACAAGCCCAGGTAACAATTTGAAATTTGGGCTCTTAAATAGCCAAAGGTCGAGGCCCAACTGGGCTTTGAAAACGTTTTCTGTTTTTGGGTCAAGCCCACAGTGTAAATGTTTAGTTTTCAAATGGATGTTAAGCCCACAGTCCCAGAAATTTAGTTGGGCTTTGGCTAGCTACTAATTAAAATATGAGGCCCAACTGGGATTTCAAAAGTTCAGTTTTCTTTAATTCAAACAACATGCCCAAATCAATCTAAAACCATGCCCACAAGAAATTAAACAAACAAGCCCAGAAGAAATTAATTACAAACCCAACAGAAAAATGAAAAAAATTATTACAAGCCCACAAATTAAAAATGGAAGCCCACAGGTTGGGTTCTCTTAATGGGTTTAGGCTTACTTGCTTAAGCACAGCCCAGCTGCTCAGTTTGGTTGCAAAAGCCCAGTTGGGCTTTGGATCATCCTAAGCTTTTGTCTTTGTTGAGGCCCAGTTGGGCTTGGCTCAGCAGCACAGTAGCACCAGCAACAGTAGCACAGTAGCACCAGCAACAGCAGGGCTACACAGCACTCAGCAGCAGCAACATGCAGCAGCAGCAGCACAACAACAGTCTTGGCAGCAGCAGAGGCTGGCAGCAGCAACAGGAACAGGGAACAGCAATAGGAGTACAGCAGCAACACAGAAAACAGCAGCAGCACCAGAGGCTGGCTGTAGCAGCACCTGTTGGCTCAAAAGAGGAGATCAGTCTCTTTGAAGCGAAGCATAGCACAACAAGATGGATATACTAACAAAGGGAAGGTGCAGCTGACTACAGGGAGACAACTGCAGCTAACATAGACTCAATGGTAGTTGCAATGATAAGACTCAATGCTTAAGTACAGGTGATATTGCTAAGATGCACACCAATTCTTCAGATGTAGTGATGCTTTGTAGGTATATTTCAGAGGAAGGCTACAGAGCAATGAGCAAAGCCACATTAGTAGTTTGCAGATACAGGGCTAAGCAAAGCTACAAATGCAGTGACCAAATATGCAGACAATGAGCAAAGCCAATGTCAAAATGAGAAAATCACAGACAATGAGCAAAGCAACAGGGAAATGCTACAGATGCAGTGATGATTTGCAGGTATGCAGTGATATGCAAACTAAGATGCAAACTAATATGCAATATGCAAGATGCTAATGCAAGTTACACTAAGATGCAGTTAACCTAAGATGTAATGCAAAACAGTTAAGTTACACTAAGATGCTGAAAAACTAAGTTACGGGGCAGTAAAAACTTCAACCACACAGCAGCCAAGTCCCCGGCAGCGGCGCCAAAAACTTGGTAGGCTTTGAAAGGGGACAGAAAATAAGATCAAGAGGAAGCCTACATGTTATAACCGCAAGTGCACGGTGTCGGTTGTAGCTTGTGCAAATACGGGTCGAATCCACAGGGACTAGGGTGTGTAAGTTGAAGTTTCCTAAACTAGTTAATCTAAATGCAATGAGTGACAATGACACAATGAAGCAAAGAGAGCAAAACAGGGCCTACACAAGGTGAGTTAAAGGTGACAGTGGCATATACAATGGTATTTACAGGGCAGTGATAGTTGCAAAATAAACAAAACAGATGCAAAGCAATATGGCAAAATAGTTAAGAACCAAGGCTGTAAGCCAAGGGCAAGGAGGAGTTTGTGCACTGATTTCAATGCACAACAGCTACAATTTGCAAGAAAAACTGAACAAGATGGCTAAGAAATTTAACTGAGCAGGGAATCAAAACAGGCTTGAAATTATAAGTGACTGTAAAAAGATTTGTGGCTAAGCCAAGGCTTAGAATCCACCTTGTGACCTAATCAAGCAATGCAATTCTATGTTGAGTTGAAGACCTTGAGCATATATTAGAATGGGAGGAAAATCAGCTTGCTCACTGATATGCCCCTAGTATTGACTGTCTTTTGAGAGCACAGTCAATCACAGGCATACCAGAGCACTGATTACTTCCCATTGCTCAAGCAAAACAGGCATCAAGATAACTATCCTAGCAATACATCATTCAACAGTGCACTAGAATGAGACTATCCTAAGAACAAATCATAAGAACATAACATAACATAAACATGAACAGGAGCTTGATATAAATTGTAACAATCACATACTCAAATTCAATACATGTTGGAGTTCAGAACAGCTAAAATTAACAATGCATTTGAATTGAGAATCATGGAATTGAAAAGATTGATAACCCTCAAAGCTACAGTTCATGGAAATAACAAAACTAAACTATTCTACTGATGCTCTGGCTAATCCAGGCATAGCTCTACAACAACACCCACAAGTCCTATTTATACCCAATTTACATAATTAGGGTTTACAATTTTCCCCCAAATTCAAAACAGTGCAGTTAGGGTTTCTGATTTCTCACCTAATTAGATGGGACAATTGCTCCATCTCTTCGACCCACTCTTCTTCTGCTCTTCCTGCTCCTCTCCATGCCTTCCAATTACGTCTATAGACTCACCTATTTCATCAATTTCTCACCTAGGGTTTCAGGGAGAGGCGAGGTGATAAATCGATGAAATAGATGGCTAGAGAAATATGGTGATGATGGGTTTTAGTGGTTGGAGTGGTTGTGATGTTTCGGTGGAATTTGGTGGCTGGCAGAGACGAGGGTGTGGTGGCGATGGAGTTGGTGGATCTGTTGCAGAGGGATGGGGGAGAAGATGGAGAAGAAGGTGGTCGATGGAAAATTGGGTAAGGTCTGTTTGGCTGACGGGTATAGGTGTTAGGTGCTCGGGTGTTGGGCGGTTGTAGCAAATTGGATGAACAGCGAGGATGAGCCGTGGGATGTGGAGATGATGGATCGATCTAACGACGAGATGGAAGGAAGCGAGGAGCGACCGTTGGATGCGGAAGTACAACGAAACTGACGGCTCAAGATGGAGTTAGGTGCTATAGTGTTTTTCAGGATCTTCAGATTTTGATGCACTATGATGAAGCGACCGTACGATGCTGAGATGATCCAATCCGACGACTGAATATGAAGGCGGGTATGGATATTGGAAATGGGTTTGGGTGAGGGTTTTGGGCCTTGGGTATGCCCAGCCCATATCTTCTTTAAGAACAATTCTTCCTCTTCAAGCCCAGTTCTAGCCTTTTGGTCTTGCGCACAACATTTTTCGCGGCTTCCTTGTGTGATTCCTCTTGGCTTCCACCACTTTTCTGCTCTTTTTGATCCGCTATTCATCCAAACTTTATTTATTACCTAAAAATGCAAAATTAGTTAATAAAAATATTTATTCTTGAAAACCAAGAAAATACAGAATATGGGATAAAATGTAGAATTAATGCACAAAAGATGAGTTAAATGCCAACAAAAAGATATAGAAATATGCACTTTTTAGCACTCATCAGTTGCGACTAAAGTCGATTCTCCTTTAACCTAGGTTTTTCCAAAACCATTATAGGTAAAAGACTTGAAGACTTCATTTGGGATTCGTGAAGCCAGATCCAACTATTTTTTTTTGTAGTTGTGTATTCTGATCTTACTTGTTCTATCGTATTGACTGTTATCTTCTTTAAGATTTGCACGAGATTTATCTCCGATAGGTAAGATATAAAAAGTAATCACAAAGCTCTTCATCTTATTCTTTGTGATTCCACAATAACTTCTTATACTACCATATAGTTAAGTTATTGTGATGTGATTGATATTTCTAGGCTGCTCTTCGGAGTATAAGACCGGATTATGAATTGGTTCCTGTTTACCTTGATTTATCAAAAGACGGAACAAAAACTTCGTTGGTACTTCTGTGGGAGACAGATTTATCTATCCGAATATACTTATATGTGGGAGACAGATTTGTTTATAAGTCTTTGACTTTGGGTCGTATAAACTCTTATTTGTGGGTGAGATCAGCTAAGGGAATCAAGTGCGCAGAATCCGACGTGGTTCTAAGGCGTAAGGAATGCGACTGTACCTTAATCGGTGTGAGACTTGGTTAGGTCTCAACTACATTCCAGTTCGAAGTTAACTTGTAGTAGGCTAGTGTCGGTAGCGGCTTAATACAGTGTGGTGTTCAAATTTGGACTAGGTCCCGGGGTTTTTCTGTATTTGCGGTTTCCTCGTTAACAAAACTTCTGGTGTCTGTGTTATTTCTTTTATGCATTATATTTGTTTAGATAATTGAAATATCACAGGTTATGCGTAGTTCAATCAATTGGTAAATCCGACCTTGATTATTGGATAGGAATATGATTGGTACTTGGACATTGGTCTTTGGTACCGTCCAAGTATTTCTCATATCCACCGGGCTCACAGATTTCTATCTGTTCGATTACAGATTGTATTGAGAAAAAGAGATATAACTCTTTGATATCTTTCTTGGTTGAGCTCGCTTTATAAGATGGCGCTCTCGGAATTATATTGGAGTTAGTCCATACAGATTGCGTAACGAATTATTGGTGTGGTTGTTATACCCCCGCTTTTTCACATATTAGTATAGCCTCTGAGCTCTTATATTGAAATCCGATGAGAGATCAAGCATAACTTTGAAGACGATCAATTTCGACATGACGATGATCAAGATTTATACAAAAAAAGATCAATGAATATCGGAATAGGTCGTGATTACAATGATTAGCGGAAACTAATTCTTCGACGGATTTTATCTTACCCAAGAAGAAGCCTTTAAATGATTGAAGAATAACAATACCATTATTTAGATTAGCCTTTTTCATTTTATTTGGTTTCACGTATGTTAAATAATTCACATTGTAGATTGGTTGTATCAGTGTGCAATGTATAATGATGAAACATGAGGTTATGTTTTGTCTATCACTTCTGCTATGTAACAATCTAAACCTCAATTTGAATGACAAAAACAACTGACGAGCATCTTCTTTTTGAAGAGAGGGAGAGAGAGTCTTTAAATAGGCGACCATATGAGTCAACTCAATCATCGTTTTGAATTTTAAATGAATCTCATCTCTAAAATGTTCAACTAAGATTTCATCTTTATCATTTCTTTCTCCAAAATTTAAATTTTATTTTGTCGTTTCTTAATTTATGCTATAAGCAATTGAAGAATTTAATCTCGCTTGAGTATATTCTTATAAAAATCTATTTTATTGAATTTTTCATGTCAATGTCTAACTAAATTCTTTTTTACTCAATTAAAATGTGTTTACAGATTGTTTGTTTTTTTTAATGGTGTTTGCCTGAGTGTTTATTTTGGTTAAAACGTTTGTTGGCATTGCTGATAAAATTGTTGAAGATAATGTGATAACATGGATTGGTTTTCTTCTTTGGACTGGAAATTTTTTCTCATCCAATACAGACGATTCAACTCGGATTCATTGTAAGCAGAAAACTCGCACGTGTAGCAAACTGATAAGAATGATTTTTTAAACCCTAACTTTCCTAAACTCAATACCCATAACTTTAGCCAGCTACCAAATTCCTGTATTTATCTCTGATTTCCATTCCTCTAATATCTCCATGCTATATTTTCAGAAATACCAATTCAAAACCATAAACCAAAACTCTATAATTACGGATCTTGGAATAACCACAAATCATCGTCAAAAAAGATTTGCAATTCTTTGAATATTTCAATTATATGGGATATTAAAACTGAATTGAGTGATCTGACATCCTCAAATGTTAGACCCTCAAATGCTCCTAGTATCAGTTATGTGATAGTACCAAGATGGAAGTGCTCTGGCACTTAATAGATAAGATTAATTTTGATGCATCACACATTATGGATAATGGATGTTCTTGAATTTGACTAATATGTAAAACAAATACATGTGCCAACAAGGGCTCTAGAACCAGAACAAGCTTAAGTAAAGCCACTGTTGGAAGCTGTGATGTTGGCAAAAGAGATGGGAAAAAGAAGAATTCACTTGGAGGGGACTGTGTTAATGTCATAAATGCTTTAAATGAGGATGATTTAGTTGTCAGATGGACTACTTTTAACTGATCTATGATGCACTTGTTATTCTAGGAGATTTTGATTAATGGTGTTGCTCTCATGTTCATAGAGATGGAAACCATATTGCAGACTCAATTGCAAAATATGCAAGGTTTCAAATAAGCAATTTTAATTGGGTAGAAAACAATCCTGATTGGGTTTTGAATTTAATACAACAGGATAAAAAATATCTTTAATTTCACTTATTCAATACATTTCTTTTCCTATTGAAAATACAAATCTAATAACTAATAAATGAATTTAGAGGTTTTCCAAAGCCCTTCTTTCCATCAGAAAAAAAAAAGTGTGCAAACACTACTCTAAAATAAATAAAAAAATTAAAATAAGGTCAAGAAAAAGTCCGAAATGCATGCATTTCCCCAATCTATCTAGGTGGTGCTTTAAACAATTTTCAAGTTTTAGGAGGTATTTTAGACAATGCGGTGTTTACAACACCTCCTAAAAAGTGAAAGGTGTATAAAACACTGCCAACAAATGATTTACGACTGTCTGAAACACCAGTTTATGATTTAGGAGGTATTTTCAATTTATGATCAATGGTACCTTTGAAGGTTTCTTTAACATCACTAGATGTTTGCGCCAAGGCGATCCTCTTTCGCCTTTGATTTTTGTACTTATTGAAGATATATTAAATCACAATCTCTCTAAATTGTTTGCAAGACGTAGCATGCATCCTATGGTTATTAAGAAGGGTGTGGCTCCTACGCACCTTCTTTTTACGGATGATATTCTTATTTTCTGCAGAGGTAATCTTCATACTTTGCAAAACTTAATGACTATGCTAAGTATGTAACAAAAGGCCTATGGCCAATGTGTAAACCATACCAAAAGAAAGTTCTATTATGAAGGAGGTACATGCTCTCGAGCTATTGCTATTACAAATTATTTGGGCATGGGAAGAGCTTTATTTCCTGATAGATATTTGGGAATTCAATTGAATCCGGGTATTGTCCGCCACATTCATGTTCGGAAAGTGGTGGAGAAGATTATGGATAAATTGGCTGGCTGGAAGGATAAGCTTTTATCTTTTCAGGCTAGACTTGTGCTGATTAGATCGGTGATTTCTAGTTATGTTATACATTCTATGGATGTGTATAAGTGGCTGTGCGAGATTATTAAGCAAGTTGAGAAGGTCACTCGAAATTTTCTTTGGTCTGGTGATGCTGAGAAACGTAAGTATTTTACGGTTCTTTATGATACTTTCGGTTGCCCGAAGCGTGAAGGTGGACTAGGCATTAAGAAATTTCTGGATGTTAACAAGGCTATGCTTATGAAGTTGTGGGTTTCTATCCGTGACTCTGACAAGGTTTGGGACAGATTTTTGAGGTCCAAGTACTTCAAAAGAAATGACAATTTGATTGATCATAAATTGGGTTCTACGGTCTTCCATGGAATCAGATTGGTTTACAATTTTGTGCAAAAACATTCCATATCAATTATTGGTGACGACAATAATACTTCCTTATTTTTTGATAATTGGTGTGGTGATTTTTCAATTGCGAAGAGGCTTGGCATCACTTCTAAAGGCCCTAATGATTTTAAGGCTAAGGTTAGTGATATTATTGTTGATGGCGCCTGGGCCATTCCTCAACAAACAAGGGATTTGATGATACGATGTGACATTGATGTTGAGAACTTGCCTATTATTGCTGGTGGTGCGGATTATAAAATTTGGGATTTGGATAGTAAAGGTGTTTTCTCAGTTAAGTCTGCAAAGGATGCTATTAGAACGCCTAATGATGTTCATCCTAGTGATGTTTTGTTTACTAGGCCAGTTGTGCATCCTACTTTGAGTGTACAATATTGGAATATTTGGGCCAAACAGTGTTACACGAGCGATGATAACGTTATTAAGAATACTGGTAGGAGATGTAGATGGGGAAAAACGATTCGTTGGTTTTCCAGGGAATTGTAGAGACGAGCGTGTTGTCGAGACTCCTCAACCGAGCAAACCGCTCAACCTCACACATATGCACTGCAAAGGAAGTGCTTAGATTCGAGCGATCAATCTGTAGGACTCCGGCCTAAACCAAGTCAATGGTCGTTCCAGAGTCAATTCAGTCACAAAGAGGGAGATGGGTTGATATGTAGGAGGGAAGCTGAAAATTGTGTGGGATCAGTGATGATCAAGGATTGTGGATGTGTTGAAGGTTTCTGCAAGTTTTCTGTGAACTGAGAGTTCGAATAAGTTCTGGTAAATTGATGAATTCTTGAGAGTAATTGCTCAAAAAATTCTATGTAGACGAATGTTCGAGTGTTCGAATGTTGTCCTCAATCATGGATTCAGAGACTTATTCATATTGTCAGAATAACAAACACCTTGATCCCTGTAAGTGTGACGGTTTCTTGAGTGAAAGAGTGGGAAAGTGGAAGATCGTGGTGAATCCAGTTACAGGTCGTGCGGAGACTTGGTTAACCGTCCACCCACTACTTTGCTAACTCCCTCAACCGCTTGCACATTTACTCACATTTCTCATCGTGGATGAATCCACGTGTTGTAGGCCGCCAGACCAAAACCCTAATTTATATCCCCCATGTGACGTGATTGATGTCTCACGAATCGTGGAGTCTGCATGACAGACGTGTATTTTATTAGTCAGTTGTTGACTGATTAGACAATGAGTCTAAGTTTTGTTGAATCGAGCAT
This sequence comes from Papaver somniferum, assembly GCF_003573695.1. Lineage (NCBI taxonomy): Eukaryota > Viridiplantae > Streptophyta > Magnoliopsida > Ranunculales > Papaveraceae > Papaver > Papaver somniferum. Next base: position 166,274,370 of record NC_039358.1, on the reverse strand, counting down.
GAGTGACGAATGCTCAGTGATTCATGGATCGAACATGTCTGTTGAGACGTATAGTTCTTTGAATGATGTTGATATTGCATGTATTAACAAAGATGGTAAATTCGACGACTGAGCAAGTATTGCTCAATTCGACGAATTACTGATAAATTACTGAATATTGATAGTTGGATCAATATTCGAGCGACTGAGCAAGTATTGCTCAATTCGGTGAATTACTGATAAATTACTGAATATTGATATTTGGATCAATATTCGAGCAACTGAGCAAGTATTGCTCAATTCGGCGAATTATTTATTTATTGGTGACGTGACTCAATAAATATTAATTAAAATATTGGTAGACTACCGAATATTGTATAATTAATCCCGATGTTGATTGCTGGATCAACATAAATTTATTAGTGTTTGAACCTGCTCAGAATGATGATTTGTGGAGCGTTTGTTCGAAACCCTAATTTTTTATCAATTGTTCGTCAATTGATGAATTGCTGAAAAATAGGCCATGAGTGATAGAGGGACCGACCACATGGGATGATGGACGTCCATGTGGCGCCCAAGTGCTCCAGTGAGCATGCACCGGGGTCCTTAGTTGGCCAGTTGGTGAAAGAATGATGATTTAAATGCCGGTTTCATCATTTTTTGAAATAGTGCTCGATTGAGCATTAGGTGATAAAACCTAATTATAGAAAAGTGAGGGACCGACCAAGAGGGCATAAAACCGTCCCTTGGTGGTCGTGGGACTCGCGGATGGTTGTTTGAGATAATTCCAAGTTGGTTGGAAACAGTTTGGACCCAATATTATCAATTGCTCAAATTAGGTCAAGAATTGAGCATATGTGTGGGACCGGATTTATGTAAGCCCTAGGGCCGGACTTGGTCGGTCAAGGAAGCATGCCCGGGTCACCATGATGTTCGTGTCTCAATTCTGAGAGTTTTGGTATTTTCTGATGTGCGTTTGAGCAATATTATGGATTTTCAGAAGAGTTTGGTCTTGACTGAAATTCTTAATTTTTTTGCTCGAATGAGCATGTGTGCTCATTTGATCAATATTTTGTAAATATTAAAATGAGTATATTTTAATATTTGTATTATTGTGAATAGCCTAGCGGGTCACGTGACCATGTTGACTTTTGGCTTTTTCGTGGTTTTAGCAATATTTGAGAAAATATGAAGAAACCATGATTTTTGCTCAAGTGAGGAATTTTCATGAGTTTATGAAAATAATAATTATGGAAATAAGGATTGCAAGGTGTGGGACCGGCCACAACTAGGGCATGGACGGCCGGCTAGGTGGCCCGGTCCCGCACACCTTTCCTTATTTTATTAATGAAACTATGAAAATATGAAGAAACCCTGAGTTTTGCTCAATCCAGGAAAGTTGCTTGAATGAAGGAGTCTTCATAAGTTTATGAATAATAAAAATAAGGATTTCAAGGTGTGGGACCGGCCACGGCTAGGCATGGCCGGCCGGCTAGGTGGCCCGGTCCCGCGACACCTTTCCTTATTTTATTATTTTTCGTGAAACCGTGAAAATATGGAGAAACCGTAAGTTTTGCTCAAACAAGGAAATTTGATGAAATGAGAGAGTTTTCATGAATTCGTGAAAATAATAAAAATAGGAAAAATAATGTGAGAGGCGTGGGGAACCGGCCACGGCGGCGTGACCGGCCGGTGGGCCCGGTCCTCCCTAGGCGCCTCTTTTATTTTTTAATTATTATTTGGTCTCTCCCTTTTTGTGTAGGATTCCTCATTTGTCCATATTTTCGAATGATCGTTCGTGCATTCGGTTACTCGGTCGTGCATCATTGTCGAGTACACTTGCACAATTTTCTTAGGGCTTACTCACTGATGGTCCAGATGCCCGATTGTTGATTATTTATTACTAATTTATGAAATTCAGTGGAGAATGATTCATGAAACTGAGTAATAAAAGTGAGTAGTTTTTTATTATCAATCCATAGGATCAGTCGTGGATTCGACCATGAATTCGGAAAATAAAACGAGTATTACCATTCCATGGGATTGTGGATTCGACCATAGAATCGGAGTAATGAAAGTAGTTATTACCATCCCATGAGATCAGCCATGGATTCGATCATGAAATCGGAGTAATGAGATTATCTATTACCATTCCATGAGATCAGCCGTGCATTCGATCATGAAGTCGGAGTAATGAGATAAAATAGATTATCTTCTAGGAATTCAGTGGTGAATGTCACGGTAGAATTAATCTATCACAGAAGGTATATTAGCCAGTTAAAGCGTCATACTCATTCTGAAAGGTGCATAGTCAGGAAACAACGAGTGTTGCTGAAGTCCTGAAGGCGTTATTGCTCTCAATCTTACGGAGAACCGCCTGGATCTATACACGGTCTCTCTATATATTCAGGGAACAGTGAGTGTCACCGACGTCCTGAAGGCGTTAATGCTCACAATCTTACGGAGAACCGCTCAATCGTTCTTCTATGTAGAGGAAGGTCTCTCTATGTAGTCAGGGAACAGTGAGTATCACCGACGTCCTGAAGGCGTTAAGTTCTCAATCATACGGAGAACCGCCCAATTATGTTATTCTACATAGAGGCTCATGATGAAATGCGCAGCATCGAACGCTCGGCTAGTGGGAGGCCTTTCGAGAATCATATTCATCATGGCTCTGAGAGGAACTCGATCAGATCTCGTGAAACGTTTCACGGATCGTAAAATATGAATCGTCACATGCGTTCCTGAAGCCGGGCCAGAAACATGCAGTATCATGATTTTACAATTTTGACCTTTGTCGAAAATCCACCATCAACAGGAGCATGCCTACGATGTGCCTCCTGTGTAGGAAGAGTGGCGAGTCTATGAGCCATATTACTTGGCATTGCAGGGTTGCTAAGAGAATTTGGGCTTGGGCGGCAAATATTTTTAACCTTCAACCTAATGAAGACTTGGTGGCCTCGTATAAGGCTGCAAAAGGACGAAACAGAATGATAAAAGATATGTGGCTGGTTGTTAACCTTGCAATTGTCACAGAATTATGGAGGTTGCGTAATAAAGCTTTTTTTTTTAAGATATGGTCGTTCAATGGCTTGGTTTTAAAGGCAGAGTTTATCAGGTAATTCATGATAACTCAATCAGAATGAAGGGCCATGTGTATAACAATATGGAAGAGTTACGCATCTTGAATTATTTTAAGGTGCATCATAGATCGTGCAGAGTCTCTACTCCAATAGAGGTTAGTTGGTCTCCTCCTAACCAAGATGAAATTATGATTTGTTGTGATGGTGCTTCACTGGGAAATCCAGTCCAAGCCGGTGCTGGTGTTACTTTTCATGATGCCAATGCAGCAGTGCTCAGAGTTCTTTGTGTTGGCCTTGGTTGGCAAACTAATTATTATGCGGAAGTATGTGCTGTAATTTATGGTGTGATGCTAGCCAAGGGGTGGAATGTGAAGAATATTTGTGTTCAATCAGATTCGATGAGTTGCACTCAAGCTTTTCAGAAGGGTGAGCTGCCTTGGCAGCTAATGCCGAAGTGGAGACTTGCGAGAAATTTTCACAATAGTATTCGTTATATTCATAGCTATAGAGAAGCTAATTTTTCAGCTGATGCTTTGTCCAAGCGAGCTTGTTTGCTGGCCGAAGATATTTTTGAGTTTTATGAGGGAAGACCAGGCTTTATTCTATCTGTAGAGTGGCCTGGTGGGGTATACTACCATTTCAAATAGGCTAGATTAGGGGTGGCCTCATGGCTAGCTTCTGGTCTGGCCTAGCCCATGTACAGTTTTGATTTTTATTGACCGAGTAAAAAAAAGACCGTCCCAAACACCCACACATACTTCAAACTACGAAACATGTTGGTGATCGATAAAACCCGATGCTTGGTTTAAAATTCCGCCTGATCAAATATGGGAAGTGCTATATCGGAATGGTATATATATGATTTCAGTTTAGTAGAAATGATATATTTAGCATTTTGCCATTTCCACTGCCGCATTCTTAATGGCAAATATACCATTTTATATTATCAAGGTGAATGTTGTAAGAGAATGATTTAAAAACATGTTCACAATGAAACGTTATAAAAGCGGTGGTGTAGTTTGATCAAGCAATCCGTGTAATCAAAATTTTGAAAGATTTGATGTTCGAATTGGCGTTAAACACTTTGGATGCTCTCTAACAGTTCAATATCGACTGTTTTCATCAATGCCGTAACAATAGTTATCCTATCTTCTTTGGTTTTGTCCATTTCTCTCCCTTGTTCTTTTCTCTCAATTTCTTCTCTGTTACTTTGTTTTAACAATCTCAAAGACCATGAACTTAAGTTACCAACCCAAATCGACCATCTTGAAAGGTAATTCAAATCATTCGGATATTGATCTTACCAACCAAGATATTCGTGAACTTATCGAATCCTCGTGTAAAGTCGAAAGAAAGAAAACAGTTTTGGAAGAGATAATTACAACTAAATCATCATTACTTAATAAAGAAAAGGTTTTAAAGCAAAAGTAAATAATGAAATCGATTGGCTTAATGTGTGTTTAAGTGTTGACATGTTGCAATCATTCAAAATGGTAGGGTTGAACAAATAAACCAAAATTCTGTAATACTACTTTTCAATATGTAAAAGAACTTTCTATTGGAGCATTTGATATTCTAGGTGCTTGCCTGTGTGATCGTAAAATTGTAACCTTAAAAGTCATGATTGTTAAAGTATCAGGATTAGTAGGATACCGTTTGAGTGATCCAACAATCAAGATCCGTTATTAGTTCTTTGTTTTATATAGAATGGTGGTAGCCCTGCTAATTCTGGTACCCTCGTTTAGCAATCATGAAAAGTGGTGAGCCTAGTTTGTTGTGAGTGAACCATTTCCATGACAACTTTTCTCGTGGTGAAGCATGTTTACTCCCAAAATTATTTCTGACCCCGCGTGTTCACAGTTGGAAGCCGACTTCACATCAAATAGTCCTGCTTATGGCATTACAAGTTGGTTACTCCCATAAGGAATAATAGTGTGGTCTTGGATGCAATCCTCTTTTTATTTGTTCTTGACACTAACCTGTGACGATTCATTTGTGCAACATACACCTATTACGGGAATAAATGGAGGCGATAGCCAATATTTGCAGAACAGAACGAAGTTGTGCCGCTGTAAAAAGGTATCACAAACACATGCTGAGCAGAGCACCAGCCGCAACTTCCGACTACTGTATAGCATATATGCCAAAGAATCGTGCTAAACTCGAACCCGCATTCCATACAAGAGAAAGGGAAAGAAAAGAATAGACAAAACTTTCATTTTCACTACAGAGAGTATAAAGATGTCTAAGACTTTAAGGCATACACTAATGATAAACAATACAGGTGCTTGAAAAAGCTAAGGCATTAACAATGTAATTGTTTCCACGGACAGAAGACAACCCACTAACTAAAATCAGATACTTTTGACAATTTAGAGTTAAGTCACTGAAAATGAAACTATCAAAACTGAGATAAAAATAAGATTTAAAATTTGAATTGGGCATTATAATATCAACCCAAATTGTATCATTTCACCTAATTACATATATAAAACAACCCACTAATTTCTTGTTATTATATACATAAACAAAACTCTTGTTTATTTTTTATTTCATTTCATTTCCTATCTTATCTCCCCCATCCCCTGTCTTTCTCTACAACTGCTCATTCATCAATCATGTACTATACCTGAGATTGTATATCTCAACCCAAGAAGCGTATGAAATTATCGCTGTTAAAATGATTTTTTTTCATTAGTGTTGCGGTTTCCAAGCTTCCATTTTAGCAGGCATGTGTGGTATTTCAAGCTTTCATTTTAGCAGCCATGAGCACTTACTTTTGGTGCATGTAAACATAGGGTTAGTAATCATACCATTTCCAGGAGTTTAATATTTCCTGTAGAATTGGCTGCAACCAATGTAGAGGACTGACCACGCCAACAAACTGCGGATATGAATTGTGAAGCATCATCTAATTCATAACCAAAGACCGGGTCTGTGTTGCAGAATTTGTAGGATAATACGGGCATGGGGAAAGCTTTGTGGTAAACGAAAACCTGTTCCAAAGAAAGCAGAATTATTTGCACTTGTTTGATTTCTCGAAATTTTTAATAATGTTTCATGACACAGATGAGTAAGTAATGAAGCAATTTTATCCACAAACGGTTTTGGAATAAAAACAACTTCATAGGATTAATTTTATGTCCGGAGTTTACATCCGGTTAGGAATAATTTCATGGTTAACAAACCATTGAAGCTGTACACAGAAGTTGGTGATAGTCCCAAACTATCACATCTCACCTCTTGATATTATTATTATTATTAAAATCGGTCTCCCTCCAACCCCCCAAATAAACAGTTAACAATGAAAGGAACACTGAAAATGAGTTTTCACCGAACAAATAATGAAATGAAGGTAGGGATACGAGAAAACGATTGATTACAACCATCACTGCCTATCATTAGAAATATGAAGGGAATATGATTAACAGATACGCGTTCTTGATTAAACAACGGAAAAGTTCATGTTTGCCATTGTAGGTATACAATACACCCAAACCATGTTTTCCTTAACCATATGTTTCTGAGGGTTAAATTAAATCTAAGATACGAAGTTTTGCACTTAGTCTTAAGAAGAAAGAAGGTTATTGGGTTATCTTAACCGAACTTCATTTAGCTAGTAAACATGTAAAATGAAGAAAAAGGTGAACTAACTATCTAACTTGAACTGAAAGGTGAGTAGAATGTTCAGTAGGTAGTGCTAACTATACATCTCAGGAGAGAACACTAACATAGTCAGAATTTGTGAGCACAAGTTAAAAGTAATATAATAACTCAATAAGGATGCATGCCTTCGTCATCCTTAGTAAACATTGATTGCAATCAACCAAAATTATTGAGCTCACAATCCAATATGGAGAAACCCATGAAATTCCGTACCCAAAAGTTGTTAGGTGATATACAACGTACCTCATTAGTTTCAGAGCCTGTAGCTATGTAGCCGTCCGATATAGATAAACCCACAAAATTCTGAATAGACAACAAATTTCATCAGCAAACGGTCGAATTAAACATGCATAATTTTCTAGAAGAAACAACACACAGATCAAACATCCACTAATTAAACGTTTCCTCCTGCATTTGGATACATGTTCTGGTAAAACGGTTAACACGTTAACCTAGTTTCCAGTTAAATGTTTTGCACTTTAGCCTGGGTCAAACATTGTGTAATCATGCCTTCGGTAAGATAAATACAACCCTGATTTTTAAGACGAAAAACAGCATTTAAATAATTAGAATCATTAGATTGAATATCTGAAGTTCACTATGATTTGCACCTTAACATTTGTGTGCCCTGTGAAAGTTTGCTGCGGACTATCAAGAACCCGATATGTGCAGGTTGTTAAATCCCAAAGCTTCAGTGTGTTATCCGTAGATGCAGAAACAAGAGTGGTGGAATCAACAAACTTGACATAACTCACGGTCTTAGAGTGACCTCTTAGGGTACACAAAGGTATTTTTGTGCTACGCAAATCGTAGCAATATATATTATGATCTGCTGAACCAATTGCAAGTGAATGTGATGAATTAGGAGGAAACTGAACACAACAGACATTGGCTTTGGTCTTTATGGTGCCAATACTTCCTACCTGCATTTTCAAAACCAGTGAGAAAAAACAAATTATCAACTGTCCAAGATCTATGTAGACACAATGGTGATCACATTTAGATGACTACAGTACGTTTAGTTTCAAAGTTGACATCCACCAAGTGCAAAAGTAGAATTGCCTGATTGATATTCCATAGCTTAACAGCACAATCATCACTACCGCTGGCCAATTTTGTAGGATCTGCAAGTGAGAAGTCAACAGACCACACACGTCTCTCGTGCTCCCGCATTTCCATAGTCACTTGACTCCGCGTAACATCCCACACCTGAAAGTTCAGCAAGAGTTAATTTAACTGACCATAAAAGTAGAGGAAAATTGTAAATGGAGCAACCTAAAGATTTTGGCCTACCTGCACCACACCATCAAAGTCACTTGAAGCGATCTGGCTTTTGATATAGCTATTGAAACATAAACTACTAATTTTTGATTTACTAGCCATCTCAACTACAGGATAATGAATATCACGATCCTCGTTTAAAATTGAGTCGCATTCAAATACTTTAATTTTCTTATTTACACCAGCTGTAGCAAAAAGTTCTTTGTCACGATCGAAATTCAAGGAGCATACTAAATTTGAAGAATTCAGCAGATCACCCTGCTTGAGGTCTGCCTTAACTTTTAACTTGCTATAAGAAAGATATTTGCATAGACCCTCAAGAAATGGTTCTATCCAACCAGTCCTTTTACTTTCTTCACTGTGTCCCTCCTTGGAAGAAAAGTTATCAACTGAACTACCTTCGGTCATAACAATGGAGCCTTTACCATCAGCATTCATTCCGGAATATCTATTACGCGGTCTTGTCTTTGGCTTGGTTGCCCTTAACCTAGTTGAGAAATAAGCTGCTTCTAGTTTCTTAAAGTTCTTCATCAGCCGAGAACTTTTAGACAAAATACTTTCTTGTTTTTCTGTTTCTGTCCCCGACTTCTGAACCTTAGCTGGTTGTTCATGAACTTCCTCATCTTGAACCTGCATACCTGACCTGGAATGCTTTTTAGATCCCATGGCAGTCCAATCATCATTTCTATCAGGATTCACCGGTAGACTTTCTATCCTATCTATCATTCTGTAACCATTGCTGTTTATTTCCGTATATACACCTCCCTTGATATTAATAACTAAATGCTGTTTCTGAACTTCGTCAATGTCAGAAGAGATCAAAGTTATTGTATCTTGCAGCTTTTCGACCGCTTCTTGTTTTTTCTGCTGGGTCAGCAAAAAGAATTCCGCAATTAACTCTTGTTCTTCTGCAACTTCTCTTAAACTCATTGCAGCTTCCCGTTCTTCCATGCTATCTCTTGGTTCAACGAGGAACTCACTTTGTAACACCTCACTGTTGCATTTGAAACCAAACGTGAAGTTATTAAATGAAGGAGATAAAATCATGTTAACCAGCAATGCTTCAAATATTATGCTCATTGAACCACACTCACCTCATTTTTGGTCTAGTATTTGGCCTTGGATGCAATAGCCAGAGGCAAAATGAGGCTTCTTTGGGCCATTTCAAAAGCAACTGAGGAGGTAGAACTCGATGCCTGAGATTCGACATAGTTCTAAGCTTTTCTTCCGTCGAGCTAAATGCACAGAACAACTACAAGTAGAAACTAAAGGTTAGCGGACAACTAAGGAAAATAAAATAGTTTAGAAGCAAAACATATGGAGAAAATATAAAAACTTAGGTTAGAAAAAAACCTCAAATAGAAGAACTCCCAACCGATAGATATCTGCCACAAAGGAGCTTGGAGAACCCTCAACTTCCTCTGGACTAGTATACCAACCGATCTCCATAGCTAATATCTGTTTCAGTGGGAAATTTCTCTTGATTTCCTTAACTTCTTCAAGTTTCCTGCTATCATCTACATTTCTCTCTTCAATCTCTTCAATTGATGATTTACACATAGGAAAAACCGAACTTGATCGTAAGCAACTAGTATCAGATGCCCTTTGAGAAGTATTAGGATGAGATACCTCTGTTGAGGAATTATTTTGTCCCCCTAAGGGCTTTCTGTTCGGGCGATCCTCCGAGGAATCAGAATCAGAAGAACTTGATGCCGACTCGATAAAGGAGACACGGTTGAACAATGACATGACGAAACAAGACGGCCTCACGTTATTGATTACAACACCTTGGGAATGTGCAAGATTGACAGTTTCTACAATCTGTTTAAATATATGTAAGCACTCTAAATGATCCACAGTTCGTTCCGGTTTATCTAACCACTGCCTCAAGCTAAGATCACTTTGTTCCATCAAATTCGATCTAGACGAGCCGGTTTCTCTCACCTTCCCTCCCTGCATGAATCTGTCGTTGTTTGATGCATTACCTAAACTACTTAATCTATTCCCATTATCATGCAATCCATTCCTCTCCCTTGAAATAACACAACCATTCAATCCCCTAGAACTATCAGATTTTTCCCAACCTAAACCTGATGAACCAGCCATTATACACACTACCTACTGCCACCCACAATAACAAACCAATCAGTACTCAAAATTCTTACTTCCACTTCCACCATACTTGATTCAAAGTACAACACCACCCACTTGAGAATCACACATCATCGACAGATCACAATTTATTAAACGAAACACCAATTACTCAACAGATTTCCCCTGTTAATACATCAACATGCAAAACTTTCGTATCCATATAACAGAACTCAAATAGCAATAACCCATTTTAACTAACCAAAATCTCAACTGAAACAACCTAGTCAATTCAACAAACACACTAAACACTTAGAAAACATAAGCAATCCTAACTACCCAGATAAACCCCATTCATGCAGAGCTACAAACAAAATACACTTATAGTAATCTATAGGGAGAGAGAAAAAGAAAAGTACCATGAGAGAATCAAGCTGATGATCCAAAAAACTTAAATGAAAATGCTTTCTTCTCAGCCTCAAAACAATTTTTTTTAATTTTCTGTAGAAAAATTCTGGGACGAAAAAAGAGGCAGCGGAACGTTTTAATGTTTTTGCTGGAACTTGTGTGTAGTCTACTATATTTTATTCCAACTTAAATTTTTTCTTATTATAAATTTGGTATCAGTTTCAGGTCTTCACCTTCTTTATCTTCACAAACTCCTTATTTTCATTCACTTTATGAAATCAGCATACGTGGCATGACTACAACCACGCCCGTCGTTATACCCCCTTCATTTTTTTTTTTCCTTTTTATAGCTTCCGCTGGAGTTTACTCTAAACAGACAAAGTTAAGGATTTTTTAGTCATTTTATATTATTTTGTGTACCATATATTTCCTTTAATAGGAACAATTTTTATAACTTTATCTAGAACAACAATTTACTGTAGACGGCCAGTAGGGGAAGGAAACATAGTAAATGATGTTCACAAATTTACCTATACAGAATTAGGTCCTGTTAACCTAGAAATAAATTTGATGGTCTCATCTATCGATGGAAATATCAATTTTCATTATTTGCCTAAAACTGGTGATAAAAATTCAAGGTGATCAAACTTGTGGTACAAAAATTCCATTTAAATGTTGGGATCTATTAAAACTCCATAGTAAACAAAATTGATATAAAAACCCCAATTTTTTAAAAATTGATACAAAAATCCCAAATTTAAATGTTGGTTTTTGTGTTAATTTTGTTTTGATGGGGTTTTTGTGTTATTTTTGTTTGAAAAATTTCTTGTTTGGTCCTAAGCCCATAATGTTATTTATAGGAGGGTCCAAACCGGATTTTATTCTTATCCTAGGGTCCAAAGTTTTTTGAAAACATGGAAATGACTAATATACCATACTGGTTAAATATGTGTGAAATAACATACTTCTACCAAATCGAGATTTTATTTATCGGGAGGTCCAAATTTAATTAAAACATATAAAATACCACAAATTTGAGTACATATCTGCTAAATTTGTGTTACAAATTTGAGTACATATCTGCCACACTGCTTACAAATTTGAGTACATATCTGCCACCATGCTTAAAATTTGAGTACATATCTGCTGCACTTTTTACAAATCTGAGCACATATCTGCTGCACTACTTACAAATCTGAGTATATATCCGCCGCACTGCTTACATATAGAGTGTGTATCCGTTGGACATATGGAACCTGTAAATGTGATCAGAATATAACAATATTAAAACACATCAACAAAGCTACCATCTATTTCAGTATTTTCGCACACGTACTCATGGGTCAAACAAAAAAAAAGTGGCAAAACTATGAACAAAACAGAATCAAAAGAAGTTTCTATCAGTACGTCATATACGTACTGCAGATTCATAAACTAAAAACTCAATTGCATGTCAAGAAGTGATGAATCCATGAATATGACCGAATCAAAGCACATATTTTAGTATCTCACATACGTACTCATGGATCAAACCAAAAGAAGTAGCAAAATTGTGAATAAACAGAATTAGAAGAAGTTTATATCAGTTTGACATATACGTACTGCGGAAGCATGAACTAAAAACTGAACTTCATGTCAAAGAAGTGGCCAAACTCAATTGCATGACAAGAATAGGTGACAGAACTATGAAAAATAAGAGGATCGAAACAGATATTATAGTATTTTGTATATGTACTGACGGATAAGACTAAAAAATGAGATAAAGCACATCCAAATAGCATTTCCTATCAGTATGCGACATATGTACTGAAGATTCATGAACAACAAATCAACTGCATGACAAGAATATGTAATAGATCTATGAAAAATAAGAGGATCGAAACAAATATTACAGTATTTCGTATATGTACTGACGGATAAGACTAAAAAAGGTGACAACATTCCAGTATTATACGTACATACTCATGGATCGAACAAAAAAAACTGGAAAAACTTCGAATAAAACAAAATCAGAAGAGTACGCCATATATGTACTGTCAATTCATACAAAAAAAAACACTGTAAAAAACTGAAACTAAACCTATAGATGCATAGTAAACACAGATTAACAGTACGTCATATACGTACTGATGGTTAATACACAAAAGCAAATTGAAACCAAACCAAAAGCCAACAAAATGAAACTAAAATATCAGATCTACTAACGAAATGAACATAAAACATGATTTTATAACTAGATCTGAACTATTTTCATCAAAAACCACCAGTACATCATATACGTACTGATGATTAATATACAAAATCAAACTAAAAACAAATCAAAGACCAACAAATTAAAATATCAGATCTACTAATGAAATGAACATAAAACATGATTATCTATCTAGATCTGAAGTATTTTTTATCAAAATCGAAGTAAAAAAATTAAAAAACCAAGCATGAATATCGTAAGAACAAAAAATCCACCTACCGATTACACTTGCAGAGCTCGAACTCATGAATCGAACTCACGAATCGAACAAGGACCTCAAATAATCTTCACTTGCAGAGCTCTTCTCTGAAAACATAAATTGAGAGAATGAAAAAGAAACGAACGTCTCTATCCGTTTTTATATAGTGCGGGGTGTTTTGGGAATTATGATAATACGTCACATGTGTCCTGCACGTGTACATGACCTAGGCTTAAAAAATTTGATCCAGTTTCATGTTTTCTTTTAATTATGTACCTATGCTTACTGGGCTTTAGTGGGTGGACCTGCCACTAATTAGTATCACTAAACTAGTACCCAAAAAATTTAGATGTACCCAATTAGTTCTGGAATCAATAATTAAGTATGTAAAAAGAAACTCCAAAATAAACCTAAATGGTCTTTGATAAACCATCATGAATGCCATCAAAATCTCACATATGCATGGGGTATGATCTTCAAGGATTAAACTTCCCTTTAATTGTTTAATATATAACAGACTAAATGCTTTCCTCTGTTGGTTTTTATGTTTTTGTGATGGGAAGGGAGGGACCTGATGGAGAGAAAGTGCTCAACGGTGGAAGTTTCTCTTTAAGAGATAAAAGGGTAATTAAGGAAAGTAGAGCGATATTTATTAGAGGAACGTATTTAAAATATTTACTCGGCAGTTTTCGAGAGAAAATTTATATTTCCAAAATAAAACTAACTAATTAATGAGCAGTTAGCCTGTGCATCCATGCATAGATCAACATTTGCCTTTCAAAAAAATACATTTTGAAGTGATTACCAATATTCCAAAAATATGAAATCCAATAATCAAATGAAAAAAAGAAAAATCATAAAAGAGCTCAATTTATGTACAAGGAGAAACGTTTTGGCACGTAGGGGAGACATATGGTTAAGGACATAAAGCTACGGTTAGGTTATTCATGGTTTAGACATAATAATGCACACGAGAAGGAAGGGTGTTCGAAGTTTTCTCCCCTTTAAAGATGTTTAGAGTTTTCTCCTCTTTAAAGATTGTTAATTTGCATTATCTTTCTTAAAAATTTCTAATTAGTTCCTCCTAACATCAAAAATCTTGCTTTGGAGCATATACATGATGGTATCCTGGATAGGTTGTGTGCAGATATTGGGAAGAAAGTAGTGGAGGAAGGAACCAGAGGGTTTACAATAAGGGGGAGAGTTGTGTCTGCAAAAGTAGAAGTAGATACCATAAAACCATTGAAGAGAGGAAATTGGCTTCTTAATGCAGCTCAACAGAAAGTTTGGTTTCGATACCATTTTGAAAAGCAACCAAGAAATGTTTCACTATTCATCATAATGACGATATGTGTGAAGAAAGAGCTTGGAACTTCTTCATTTTTGGATCAACTGATTCAGCCTTTGCAGAATATTATGCAAAGCATGCACATATGGTGGAAGAGATGCAGAATAATTTGAAGGCCGCTGCAGAAGAAAATGGGTCGGAAAATATGGACCAGAATGGGCTTGATGGAGCAGGAGAGGATGATTCGGATCCGAGGAAAACAAAAAGGAATAGAGATTCGGGTTTAGAATATAACTATGTTCTTCTCGAGATGAACTCTCAGAGCTCGAACCCAAACATCGCAGAAATTTCTCAATTGCTAGTTAATGGTAGAGGTGGTCATCCTAGATCTGAGAATAATAGCCATGGAGGTTATGCTTTGAACATGAAGATGTAGAGAATGGAGCTGGTGAACCAAGAATGATAGCGCATCATCTCCCTGCTATTGAATCGATTCCGAGTACTGCAAATCAGGTTTCCATCTATACCCAATCTTTTTTATCAATTATTGATCGATCTGAGTCTTCAAATTTTTTCAATTTCTATCTAGAGGTTAGTTTTAATTTGGATAAAAGTTTCAATTTTAGGGTTACTGGTTTTTCAAAAACGAACTTTCTAAATTTTGATAGCTCTTGTAGTGTTTGTTTTAGTTTCTTTTTTGTTTGCCTCTTTTCTCCTGTGATCCTTGGGGATAAAAAGTTGGATAATTTTGAGTGTAGCTTGTATACGGAGAGTAATATGAAGATTTTGGACTGGAACGTTCAAGGCTTTGGAAACAAACATACTAGGTATCATCTAAGAGATTTAGTTAGAGCCAATGATCCCGACATCTTATTTCTAGCTGAGACCAAAAACAAAGACATCAAAATGAAGAGATATACAAAACAACTCAATTATCCCTACTACTGCTATGTTAATCCAATTGGTTTGTCTGGAGGTTTATTCTTGTTATGGAAAGATGAAATCACTTTAGATATTCTTGAGTACAACCAAAATTCATTATCTGTTCTATGCAGTTTGATAATACAAGTGGTAGAACTCTGTTAATTTGTATGTATGGTGCCATTGATGATACTGGCATTTCTAGACAATGAGATTACCTAACTAGATTATCAGATAGGTTTAATTTTCCTTGGGTTGTCATAGGGGACCTAAATTTTATTACTAGTAATGAGGAAAAACTAGGTGGTAATCATGTACCTCAAACTCAGTTGAATATGGTCAATGATCATCTTGATTTCTTAGATCTAAATAGTATTAGGTTTATGGGAAACCCCTATACGTGGTCTAATAGGAGGGATAGTTCTAATTTGATATTAGAAAGGCTTGATAGAGGGCTTGGAAATCAAGAATGGTTCAATTTTTTTCCTAATTGCATTGTTTATCATCTGCTTCCTATAAGAAGTGATCACTGTCCAATTTTACTTGTCAGTACTAAGGAAGATAATCCTACTAAAAAACCTCTTAGGTTTAACAGATGTTGGTTATGCATAATACTTGTAAGGACATTATAAGAACAAACTGGAAGACCTCTGAAAGAGGCTCTCATGCTTATAGACATTCTAGGTCCTTAAGAAATGTTAAGTATGTCCTTAGAGAGTGGAATATTAATACCTTTGGGAATATTCAATCCCAAATTTCTTTTTATCAGAACCAGCTTGAGTACCTGAATAGCAATATTGATACCCAGGGAAACCAAAATGAGATAAGAGAAACTGAGGATAATTTGAACCATTGGTATGATGTTCAGCAAGATTATTATATGCAAAGAGCTAAAGAAAATGTGCTAAAATTTGACGATAGGAATACCAGGTACTTTCATGATAAGTTAAATTTTAGAAAAAAGAGGACCCAAATTGACAATCTTCAAAATAGAATGGGAATTTGGATGACTGATAGAAACTATATAGTTGATGAATTAAGAGATCATTTCTCTCATATTAGTAGCACTTCAAATCCCCCTAGACCTGACTGTTTTCTTCATAGAATTAGTTCATGTATTTCTGATGAGGATAATGAGGCTCTAATTAGAACTCCCTCTTATGAGGAAATTAAGGAGATTGTCTTTCAGATGCAACCTTGGACTTCTCCAGGTCCAGATGGGTATCCTCCAGGTTTTTACCAACAAATCTGGGATGTTTCTGGTGAGGATACGGTTAAAATGGTTCAATCTTTTTTCCATTCATTGAAGAAGATGAATCATAGCTTTATTTCCTTAATACCAAAATCTAATTACCCAAAACTTGCTTCTGATTTTAGGCCAATTAGTTTAAGTAACGTGTCTTATAAGATTATTTCTAAGCTCTTAGCTTCTAGGCTTAAGAAAGTGATGGATAGATTTATAAGCCCATATCAGGCAGCTTTTTTATCCTCTAAACAGATTACTGATAATATTGTGCTTGCTCATGAATTGGTCAATGGTATGAGAAAATGCAGGGCAACTAAGAAAGGTTTAATGGCTATAAAGCTTAATATGTCAAAAGCTTTTGACAGGATTGAGTGGAATTTTCTGGATGTTGTTCTTAGAAAACTAGGTTTTCATGATGATTGGTGTAAAATGATTTATGAATGTGTTTCTACAGTTTCTGCTTCTGTTCTATTGAATGGTGCACCAGGTGAGTTATTTTATCCCACAAGGGGTCTTAGACAGGGAGACCCCTTGTCTCCTTACTTGTTTATTATTTGTATGGAGACCTTTTCAAGATTACTAATTGATGTCGAGAGCAAGAATTTGTTACAGCGTATCAAAGTGACCAGAGACAGTCCAGCAATAAGTCACCTATTTTTTGCTGATGACTGTCTCATTTTCACTAAAGCAAACCATGTTAATGCAAGACATCTTGAAAGTATTATTAAAGAATTTAGCACATACTCATGTCAGGCTATAAATTTTGACAAGTCAGGTATTGCTCTTAACCCTAAACTTGATAATTCAATGAAGGTTAGCATCTCTAATTTATTGAATATCAAGAAACTTGCTCTTAGTGACTAGTACTTAGGAGTTCCCTTACTCATTCAAAAAAACAAAACGGAAACTTTTAGACATTTGGAAGACAAATTTTATAGTAGATTAGCTACTTGGAAAGGCAAGCATGTTAACCAACCAGCTAGGACGGTAATGACTCAATCTGTCTTAGGATCTCTAACCTCTCATCACCTAGTTGTCTTTCCTATGCCTAAAAAGTTGACTGATAGGCTAGATAGTATCCAAATGAATTTCTGGTGGAATAAAAGTAAGGAAAAAAAAAGGAATTTACCTTAAAAAGTTTGACAATGTTACTAAACCCAGAGTCATAGGAGGTTTAGGTCTTAAAAAAACTGCTGATATGAATGTTTCTCTACTTGTTAGACTTGATTGGAGGTTACTTCATGAATCTGATGCTCCCTGGGTCAAAATCTTAAAACATAAGTACTTTTATAACTCCAGTCCCTTGCACTGTGTCTATGAAAAATGACTCTTTTATATGGAAGGGCATCTGTATGGGTCTTCAGATTATTAGAGAAAACTGTTGTTGGGAAATAGAGATGGGACTAAAGTGTCTATTTGGGATGATATTTGGGTTCCTGGTTTGAATCAAAAAGTTAGTGATCAATTTAGATCGAACAACATGAAAACTGTAGATCAGCTAATGTTGCAGGACCAAAAAGCTTGGAACATAGATGTGCTAAATATTCTGTTTGATGCTGATACTGTTGAAAAGATCAAACAAATTAGAATCCCTAACTCAGGAACTGATAAGTTAAGATGGACTCATACTAAAAATGGTTTCTTCACTGTTAAATTAGCTTATAAAGTGATTAATGATGCTGGAAATGATGTGGAGTACTTTGTTGAGCAATTAAAATTCCCTTGGATAAGGTTTTGGAAAGCTAATTTGCCACCAAAGATTTTACATTTTCTATGGAAGTGTGTGCATAACTGTTTGCCTGTGAATGAAAGATTATCTAAGCATGCTCATAACATTGATCCTCTTTGTCCTTTATGTAATTCAGTGCCTGAAACTTTTGATCACTTACTTTTACACTGTCCTGTGTCTAGAGAGATATGGATAACAGTAGAAAACAATTTTTCAGGATTGATTGGAGATAAAGACCTGAAAAACTGGATAGCCAGTTGGTTCACTGGTAATGTTAACATGAATCAGTTAATCATCTCTGCAGGGTTTATGTTATGGAACATCTGTAAAGCTAGATGTTCAAAGGTTTTTGAAAACGCTGATCTGCAGGTTAACATAATAGTGAGACAGCTACAAAAGGAGCAAGCTGAATGGAATGAACACTTAATCAAACAAGCAGTCCCAAATGATAGTCTGATAGTTACTAAAACTTAAATCAGATGGGAAATTCCAAGATCTGGATATTTTAAAAGTCAACTTTGATGCCTCTTTTTAAAAGCTGATAAATCTATGGGTATAGGACTAATTATGGTTGATGATGCAGGGAATGTTACAGGAGCATGGAGCAAGAATGGAGTAGCTGCAGATGAGGAGCAGGCTGAAGCTTTGGCGGCATATGAAGCTATAAAATGTGCAAGACTTGCCAATATTCAACATTTACAGTTAGAGGGTGATTCTCTTAATGTAGTCAATGCAATAAAAGGTGTAGTAGGCACTGTGGGATGGACTAATAATGCCATCATTTCAGATTGTTTAGATTTGCTTAAATATTTTTCAAGTTGGGAGTGCACTCATGTGCCAAGGAATACTAATTCTGTGGCAGACACTCTGGCCAAAGATGGCAGAGTAAACGAAATTAATAATTTCTGGGATACTGAATTGCCTGTATGGCTCAGGGATCTTGTCAATGGGAAACTTTGTACTCAAATTTAAAGTTAAAGAAATATATTTTTTCTTTCCTATTAAAAAAAAGGGTCAGTAGGAAGGTACACGTGGGAAAAATGTACATGTCTTATGATCTGCCCAAAATATCCTGGAAAAAAAACAGATTTCTTGCACGTGAAAGGTCCAAGACTAACAATATGGACAGTCAAACATCAGCGAAAATTGTGTCGTCAAGTAACAACCACTTTCTCCTTTTCTTCTCCATATCGCTTTTATTTAAAGAAGAATTAATTGATAATTTTCTTATTTTACCCATTTCGTATTTACTGAAGTGCGCCAATGAAGAAGGTAGCTCAACTTGTATAGGCAAACCATGGGGGATTCATCATCAATCTCTACCTACAACGCAAGTAATTCCACCATCAGAGGAGGCAATTCATTTCATGTTTTCTAAAGTGCGCCAATGAAGAAGGTTGCTAAGTGAAGAAGGTAGCTCAACTTGTATAGGCAAACCATGGGGTATTCGTCATCAAGATCTACCTACAACATAAGTAATTCCATCATTAGGGGAGGCAATGCAAATGAGTATATTTACAGTAATAATATTTTTTTGTTTCCAGTTTAAATGTTGGTGTCAATATTGCAACTCATCTTCATTCAGTCATGCATTGCTCACACTTGTATTCAAATGCAGAAAATGAGATGGTATATACAGGGTCTGGGAAGTACAAGATGAAGCTAACAAAGGAGGAGATTCCCAAAGTGCATAAATAAACCAAACTGTACTAAGTTTGAATGGTTAGATAAAGTTGTGGAATTACCAATAACACCCATAACAGTTAGCTAATCGATAATTCAAGTGTGGTAGTGATTCTCATTGGATTCACAATATCCAGAGTCTTCACCTGCATCCAAGAACCTTCAGACGGGTGTTTTCTCGAGGAGAAATATTATACTAGAAAAAAAAACTCTGGTGAAAATGATCGATGATTCAAAAGTTAGTGATATCGTATTTTTAGAAATTTATGACGGGTTTAAAAGTTCAGTAATTATAGAAAAGACAATAAAATAGGAAATCACATGATAATATGTATCCATTACTTAGATTTCAAGTTTTATGTAATAGTATATCTAGTAATGAAATAGAAAAAACATTTACATGTGATTAGCAAAAAAAAAAAAGATGCTCAAAGCAGAGTTTTATAGTTTTCTCGAAATAAAAGAAACACGATTGGAAGAATCGATAATGTAAGTGAACTAAGGCTTAAATCATGATGGTTTGAAAGAGTTTAGATTGTGGCATACTTGGTCCCTCATTCCATATGGTTAAAATCCATACAAATTCTGATAGTTTCCAATTGTGGTATACCTTGTAGTTGAAAAAGGTGCAGACCATACTTTACCTTGTGATGGTTAAGTTGCAGTTTTGCTCGTACCAAACAATAAATATTCAAATCCTCTGCCCTCGCCTCTTCCTTGTATTACAACAACTTATTTTCCTCTACCTTGTGGTGGTGGTGCTGCAACAGCTCCTCTTCCCTTACCTTGTGGTAGTTGTGCAATGCCCGCGAAGTACACAAACTAAAGAGTGAATGCGCTTCTACCACCAAAGAAGCACAAATAAATGTAAAAATCTAAAATATAACTGCATGCCGCTAGCTCATGGTGGTACGGACTTTGTATTGTTTTCGGTTGGACAGGTCCTGACATTATGGGAACTAAAAGCACAAGAGTTGTAACTCCTTTTTTCCTTGTTATTTGACTTTTTTCCTTAAATATCCGACCTTATCCTCTGTGACCTTGGTCTTCCACACTTTGCCTTGAACTTGGGTCTATTGACTTTTTTTTTCAAGCTTAAATGCAAGTAATCCCATAATAAGTATAACTTAAATGCAAGTAAATACGAGTTCTTCAATGGAAACCACCCACACATAAATACAACTTTAAAGTAAATAAAAACTAGCGAACACCTAGTTATCTTGACTGGTACATGCGGTCACCTATTCACCATAAGTCTTTTTATAGGTGGAAACTTTACGGTAATCCTCAACCAGGATGCAAAAATGATTAACAAGCTAATTAAATACAAGCAAATAAACAAGATGCAAAAAATGATAAATTTTTTTTGGAAGTGGTAGTTTCATGACCTATCTAGATACATCCTTAAGTGGCAAGCTAAACCAAAAGCGTATTATCTCCCAGACACAACAGCTGCAGGTTTTATCCAACACATTAACATCCCATCTATTTGATGTTAAATTTTTTTCCACACAAAACATAATACAAATGACCCAAATAACTTGTATCTTCTTTTCTTCTCAATCCTATCAGCACTAGAGACCAAAATCAAGCCTTCAACTTCTCACTTTTTGACTATCATATTTATATTCAATATCAAACCCATCACCTTCAAGTTGAACCCTTCAAGAATCATGTGGATAAGTTTGCATCTCACATCCAATAATCAAATGTTGAAAATTTCTAAAAAGTTATTAGTTACATGTTCACATTTTGAAGGACGGTTAAAAGTGGTTCTAACCCATTGGTGTGCTGGTGCATCCTCAAGCAAGCGTTGTGCCCTCTTGTTATCTTCTTCCATGATAGACATATACATATTACGGTATGTGGTTTTATAGACCTTTGTTACACCCTATGCTAGAGTCTTCATATGAATTCCCATGAGTCTACCCTTAAAATTCTCGTACATATGCCTAAAACAGTATTTATGCATATTAGCAGGAAATATAGATCAAGAGACCGTATCAATCATTTTTGCATATCAGAAATGATTTTCAATGGTGTTGTATGCTCTAATATCCTATCCTTAAGAATGTTGAAAGAAATAAGCCAGTTCTCTTAGTTTTCAAAATCACAAACTGTTAGAGCATTGCTCGGTCAAACTCGCATGCGTTGCTATCTCAAGCATGTTTGTCAATGTTAGTGATCAAAACTATAAGTCTTGATTTCTAATCTATTATAGCTACGTCTCGAACTAGGATAGAAAGTGTAGTTGAGCTCAAGGACTTCATGGTGATTCATCATACAAGTAGAAGAAATACTCAAGGAACCGGTGGAACTTCTCGACAAAAAGGTATGTGAAGACTTGAACTTATCTGTCACTCAAAAGTCTATCTACTTTATCTCCTACTTCTTGAGACAAAAAGTCGTATGCTATATATATAGACTTAGATTATACACATTTGGTATTTCGAGCTGAGTATACCTCGCCTATCTATATCTCGAAATATGTGTTGGTAAGCTTTTCGCTTCGACCAAGTTTATCTTTATCTAGTGACGAAAGTCACGATATGTTTCAATCATCTTGAAAATTGCTTTGACGAGAAATGGTGTAACAACTATATAACGTCCTCTAAGAATGTTTCAATGATTGGAATGAGAGTTTAGATTACATAACCAATGATGGACATAAGCATTGTTGTGGAAACACATTTATGTATAAGTCCTATTCCTTGAACCAAAGTTTGCGAACTTTGTTGATCAAGAGAAACCGGAAGAATGGCTAGTTGCCAAGTCCGCGAACTGCCGAACTTCTCATCCCAAGAAATTTTGCTGGAGTTGACAAACTACTTGCATGAGCTAAGTCCGCGAACCGGCGGAAGGTCTCTTGCCGAGATTTTCTGCTGGAGTTTGCAAACTCTGCCGGTTGCTTAAGTCCGCGAACCTAGTGTGCGAACTTAAGAAGGTTATATATCTGAAGATGATTTCTGAACTTAAACTTTAAAAAGACTAAGGAATGCAGTTTGCAAACCGTGGCTATAAAAGTTCATGAACCGGTTCAAGTGAATCAAATCATCTTTGCTTCAATTGTGTCTTGTGTAGTTACATAATATTTACTTGCAATTGAACAACTCTCTGACTAGTTCATTTGAGTCATTTGAACTAGTTATGGTGAAGAAGAACATGGTTGATATGAAATGCTCATATGGCTAACCTTTTGGTTAACTATTGTTGAACCAACAATGTACACATTTGGGTACGGTTAACAAACCCAAAAGCGTGCAGTTCATTTGTGTATAACAAGCTAAGTTTTCGATCTAACGGTTGAGAAATATTAGCTTGAATCTAAATCAGGTTTTCATATAACGGTGAATATTGATTGCTTTGTTACCAAGGCAAAACCCTGATTTGAAAGACTATATAAAGGAGATATCTAGTATTGTGCAAAACTAATACCCACACCTTACGTGTGATACTAGTTTGCGTACTAGAGTCGGTTCTCCTTTAACCTTTGGTTTTCTTCTTCTAAAACCAGGTTAACGACTTAAATACTTCATTGGTATTGTGAAGCCAGACCGATACTACTTTTATCGTAGTTATGTGATCTGATCTTGCATCTTCTATCGTACGAGTACAATCAGATTGATTGGCTTGAGATTTGATATCTCCGATAGGCAAGATATAAAAAGTAATCACAAACATCTTCGTCTCATTGTTTGTGATTCCACAACATCTTGTTTCGCTACCATACGATTAAGATTGTTGTGAGGTGATTGATTAATCTAGGCTGTTCTTCGGGAATATAAGACCGGATTATCAATTGGTTCTTGTTCACCTTGATTATTATCAAAAGACGGAACAAAAACTTTAGGGTTTTTCTGTGGGAGACAGATTGATCCTTTGATAGACTTGTCTGTGTGAGACAGATTTGTTTATTGTCAAAGCCTACGATTTTGGGTCGTAGCAACTCTTAGTTGTGGGTGAGATCAGGTAAGGGAATCAAGTGCGCAGTATCCTGCTGGGATCAGAGGCGTACGGAGTACAACTGTACCTTGGATCAGTGGGAGACTGATTGGGGTTCAACTACAGTCCAGTTTGAAGTTAGCTTGAAGTAGGCTAGTGTTTGTAGCGGCTTAATACAATGTGTGCACAATCTGGACTCGGTACCGGGGTTTTTCTGCATTTGCGATTTCGTCATTAATAAAATTTCTGGTGTTTGTGTTATTTCAATTTCCGCATTATATTGTTTTATCTTTATAATTGAAATAATACAGGTTGTACGTTAGATCAGTCAATTGAAGAATCCGACCTAACGGTTGTTGATTGATATTGATTGACACTTGAATATTGGTCTTTGGTACCATCCAAGTTATTCCTTGTATTTTATTAGTACTCGCAGTTTCTGTTTGAGGAAATCAAATCAAGAGAGAGATATAAACTCGTTGATATAATTTTAATTGATTGAGTCTTGTTGATTCTCTTAAAATTATATTCGAGTTTGTCTATACAGATTGTTAAGCGAAATATTGGGTGGTGTTATTAGACCCCCCGCTTTTTCAATTGGTATCAGAGCAGGCAAACACGTTCAAGACCTTACAAGTCTGTGTTTGTAGCAATCTGAGTCTGAGGACAGAATCTCTTACGCATACCAAGATGCCTCCCAAAGCTTTCAACTATGTCAGTTGTCTTGGGAATACCTCAAAAGATTGCTCCTTAGTTGTTTCTTCCGAATCCTGAGGTAAGAAGATTGACTCATCCTGTGATGATCACTCTTCCTCCAATGAGACATTGGACACAATGGCAAAAGCTGAAATGGAGCTCACCAGAATCGCAATTTTTTTTTACTGAGTTTGTTGATCTTCAGAATCATGATCAACTCATCGATGAATTTGAAAAGTCTATTGATCGAGAACGTGTACTCTATAACATTATTGAGTCCTTCTTTAAGGATATTGAGAAACTTCTTCAAGAGAATAATCTACAGCGTCAAAAGATTTGTGATCTTGAAAGGATTATCAAAGAAGGATCAATTAGAGAAAAACGGTTGATCAAGACGCATTCATTCGATCTTGACAGACTTCGTGTTGAAAAAGAGAAGCTAGAAGCATCACCTTCACTGGCCCATTAACAGTGTGTGACCTTGGAAAAGGAAAACTCTGTTTTAAGGAAAAGTTCTTCTATTCCAAATGTTCCTCTTGACATACAGTACATGAAGAAATATCCTTCAAAAGAAGATTGTGTCGAGAAAAGTTTATATAACTTACAATCTTCTCACAGGGCTGTAAAGTTAAAACAGATGTCG
This sequence comes from Papaver somniferum, assembly GCF_003573695.1. Classification (NCBI taxonomy): domain Eukaryota; kingdom Viridiplantae; phylum Streptophyta; class Magnoliopsida; order Ranunculales; family Papaveraceae; genus Papaver; species Papaver somniferum. The sequence goes on along the minus strand of NC_039358.1, from coordinate 166,249,264 downwards.
TCTGTTGCGTCTTCTCCACGAAACTGTACCTTCTATGGAAAAGGGAATCCACTATGCTATCCGTTGCTTTGCCAGGAAGAAACAAATTTCTAAACTTCGTAATTTGCTTCTTTCCACAGTCAATGGATTAAATAATCAGTCGACTACGGCAGTGAACCTCATGCTCACAAGAAACCAGACATCTTATAAAAATGATCTCTTCCCCAAGAATCATTGCAGGACTTCTGTGCATTCTAGTGGTTTAAATTCTTATGATGCTAAAGAAAGCATGACCTGTGCTTATAAGAACAACTCTGGTAAATCCAAGTCTAGAGTTTGGAAACCCATCTCGAAAAATCCTCTTGAAACGATCTCTAGAGGTTCTAGACTTAGTAATCAGAAAGCTCATTCTCTTGAGCTTTCAGGAAGATCTATGAGAAATTTCCCTAAAAATGGAAGCTACCATGGGAAGACAAAAAATGTTGAGATCAGATATCCTGGTGGAAATCACAACTACTCTCTCAAAACCTATGGTGAGACTATGTCTCCCTCTGCTACCTGGTAGCAGAAAATTTCGTTCTTGTATCCAGCTTGAGAGATACAAGGATGATGTTTGGGAGATGCTCAAGTAATTATATGATTTTCATTAGTGTGTATGTTTGATATCTCTTGATGTGAGTTTTTAGTATTTCTTTCACCGTGACCTTCTTTTTAGGGCTGGAAGCGACACAATATGCAGTTTTCCCGGTTGGGTCCATTTTGTTTTATGGCTTAGTCCACAAACGTCCTTATCTCCTCAAGTAACTCTAGGGTTTCTATCAGGATGTACTTTTGAAAATATATATATCTCATATACGCGTTCATTAATCTTCAGAAAGGAACTCGATGGAAATTGTTACCAACGAAGAAGTTAACCCTACTGTAGAGGATGATCTCAAAGGAAGTGATCCTGCTCAAGAGTTTATTTTGAAGAAGATGCATGAAAGAAAAGAGTATAACTCTTGGATTGGAGAATCAGTCAAGGATTTAATTCTCGTTCAGAATGAAGTAAAGAACGAACTTGCTAATCTTCAACTACAGATAAACCAGCTTATTGATGGACATGCAAAAATCCTTGGTACTCAGAATATCTTGATCAGGAATCATAAGAAAGTTATTCTTGACTGCGCTAAGGCTCGACACTTTGTTCGCATTATTGATCGAAAAACTAACGTTCTGACTCATGAACATGGTGTCTCTACAGTCAACAAAATCAAGGATATCAGTGACTCCTATTTCGATGGACCATTCCAGAGGTATGAAATCATCAAAGAAAACTGAGTTTTACTTTTTGCCTATGATGTCTTCTTTTTGATTAGTTGGAAGAATAACTAGTGCTTGAATAGCAATGATTGTGACTACACATAGCTATTATTTTTCATCTTCTTGTGTTCTTTTTAGTTGTGTTTAGTATAAAATTCTAAAAATATTTGGAGGATGATGTTTTTGCAGTATTAATCTTTATGATTTGTGATATTGCAACTTGTTATGGGATATGTATGTTTGCGTCCGTGAACTTGAAGGTCCCATACTTTGTCAAAAGTAAAGTCGTTCGTGTTCGGTGTTCACGTACTGGTAAAAGGATGAATGGACTTTTGACAAATACAAAAGTTAAGCCTATATTGTCAATGATATTGATGCAAGATAGGTTAAAATCTTTTGTTTTCAAGGATTATGTCTATTATTGTTGTTATGCAAATAATGATTGAAGATAGAATGAATCCTTGTGTATTCCGCAGTATTGATCATCCCTGATCCATATTCGCATGTATTACTGTGAGGCTCTGTAATGTGTCTTATGTTGAGCACGATATAACCAAGTTGATTATTTTTTATTAGCTTTGTTGGTTGTTCCGTAAGGTACTTTATGTTGAGCATTTTGAACTAAATTAATCATCTTGTTTGGTTATTTAGTTATTGCTCCGTTAGTTTTCTTATGTCGAGCAAAATAATTGACAATTAAACTTATTACTTTTGTAATTAGTTTGGTTGTGTATTCCAATTAGATTAATTATGGGTTCTCTTGTAATTAATCTAGTGAATTTTTTTGTGTCTCCATGAGTTTTCTTATGTTGAGCACAAAAAATTGAATTGATCACTTTTTGTGTTTGATTTGATTGTGTATACCGATTAAATTAGTCACGGGTTTTACTTGTGATTAATTTGATTGAGTTTTTGGATATAAAAAATCATTCTTATGGTTTTAGGTGTCCAATAAAATCCTTTTTTTTCTTTTGAAATTAAGGTCGCTCTTGTTGTTCTTTCGAGAATGACATCAAATGGGGGAGAGTTCTTTTGAACTTGTGCTTAATGGTCATATCTTGAGGGGTGTTCGGATGTGGAATTTTAGAGGGGTTATCTTGTATCTTTAAACTCCTTGATGAATGCTATTAGCTTCGGTTATATGATTGCATCTAAATAAGATGATGTGTGTTCTTTCTTTTTAGTCATGAAATGTCTCTTACGGAAATTTCATTATGATCCCGTTCTTGTACCTTTGCAAATTTTATTAACAAAAAGGAGGAGAATTAATATGTAGTTCACACTACAAATACATATGGTCTTCGGGTCATTATGTAAGGGGGGGGGGTGGTTTCCATGTGAGATGGAGTATTTACTAAGGGGGAGTGATACATATCACCATAGTATTATTGTTGAAGTTGTGATACAATTGAACTTTGACGTTATGTAATAATACTATGACATTGTATAACAATGATCGAGACCGATGCTTTCTCATTGTTATAGATACGGATCTTCAACAACGGTGATGCTAAACTTACAACCTTTGGGATCATTGGAGTACTTGGAAGTGACGAAGATTTCGAGGAATGTTGAAGATTAGACATGTGGAATAGGAGCTACTTAAGTTTCTTTATATTTTTTGTATTCCATATGTATTGATAGTTTTGTCACTAAAATTGACAAAGGGGGAGATTGTTAGAGCATTGCTCGGTCGAACTCACATGCGTTGCTATCTCAAGCATGTTTGTCAATGTTAGTGATCAAAACTATAAGTCTTGATTTCTAGTCTATTATAGCTAAGTCTCGGACTAGGATAGAAAGTGTAGTTGAGCTCAAGGACTTCATGGCGATTCATCATAAAAGTAGAAGAATTACTCAAGGAACCGGTGGAACTTCTCGAAAAAAGGTATGTGAAGACTTGAACTTATCTGTCACTCAAAAGTCTATCTACTCTATCTCCTACTTCTTGAGACAAAAAGTCGTATGCTATATACATAGACTTAGATTATACACATTTGGTATTTCGAGACGAGTATACCTCGCCTATCTATATCTCGAAATATGTGTTAGTAAGCTTTTCGCTTCGACCAAGTTCATCTTTACCTAGAGACGAAAGTCATGATATGTTTCAATCATCTTGACAATTGCTTTCACGAGAAATGGTGTAACAACTGTATAACGTCCTCTAAGAATATTTCAATGATTGGAATCAGAGTTTAGATTACATAACCAATAATGGACATAAACATTGTTGTGGAAACAAATTTATGTATAAGTCCTATTTCCTGAACCAAAGTTTGCGAACTTTGTTGATCAAGAGAAACCGGAAGAATGGATAATTGCCAAGTCCGCGAACTGCCGAACTTATCATCCCGAGAAATTCTGCTGGAGTTGACAAACTACTTGTGTGAGCTAAGTCCGCGAACCCAGTTCGCGAACCGACGGAAGGTCTCTTGCCGAGATTTTCTGCTGGAGTTTGTAAACTCTGGCGATTGCTTAAGCCCGCGAACCTAGTGTGCGAACTTAAGAAGGTTATATATCTGAAGATGATTTCTGAACTTAAACTTTAAAAATACTAAGGAATGCAGTTTCCAAACCGTGGCTATAAAAGTTCATGAACCGATTCAAATGAATCAAATCATCTTTGCTTCAGTTGTGTCTTGTGTAGTTACATAAGTTTTCCTTGCAATTGAACAACTCTCTAACTAGTTCATTTGAGTCATTTGAACTAGTTATGGTGAAGAAGAACATGGTTGATATGAAATGCTCATATGGCTAACCTTTTGGTTAACTATTGTTGAACCAACAATGTACACGTTTGGGTACGGTTAACAAACATAGAAGCGTGTAGTTCATTTGTGTATAACAAGCTAAGTATTCGATCTAACAGTTTAGAAATATTAGCTTGAATCTAAATCAGGTTTTCATCTAACGGTAAATATTGATTGCTTTGTTACCAAGGCAAAACCCTGATTTGAAAGACTATATAAAGGAGACATCTAGTATTGTGCAAAACTAATCCCCACACCTTACTGTGATGCTAGTTTGCGTACTAGAGTCGGTTCTCCTTTAACCTTTGGTTTTCTTCTTCTAAAACCAGGTTAACGACTTAAAGACTTCATTGGGATTGTGAAGCCAGACCGATACTACTTTTATCGTAGTTGTGTGATCTGATCTTGCATCTTATATCGTACGAGTACAATCAGATTGATTGGCTTGATATGTGATATCTCCGATAGGCAATATATAAAAAGTAATCACAAACATCTTCGTCTCGTTGTTTATGATTCCGCAAAATCTTGTTTTGTTACCATACGATTATAATTGTTGTGAGGTGATTTATTAATCTAGGATGTTCTTCGGGAATATAAGACCGGATTATCAATTGGTTCCTGTTCACCTTGATTATTATCAAAAGACGGAACAAAAACTTTAGGGTTTTTCTGTGGGAGACAGATTGATCCTTTGATAGACTTGTCTGTGTGAGACAGATTTGTTTATTGTCAAAGCCTGCGATTTTGGGTCGTAGCAACTCTTAGTTGTGGGTGAGATCAGCTAAGGGAATCAAGTGCGCAGTATCCTGCTGGGATCAGAGGCGTAGGGAGTACAACTGTACCTTGGATCAGTGAGAGACTGACTGGGGTTCAACTACAGTCCAGTTTGAAGTTAGCTTGGAGTAGGCTAGTGTCTGTAGCGGCTTAATACAGTGTGTGTTCAATCTGGACTAGGTCCCGGGGTTTTTCTGCATTTGCGATTTCCTCGTTAACAAAATTTCTGGTGTCTGTGTTATTTCAATTTCCGCATTATATTGTTTTATCTTTATAATTGAAATAATACAGGTTGTGTGTTAGATCAATCAATTGGAGAATCCGACCTAAAGGTTGTTGATTGATATTGATTGACACTTGGATATTGGTCTTTGGTACCATCCAAGTTATTCCTTGTATTTTATTAGTACTCGCAGTTTCTGTTTGAGGAAATCAAATCAAGAGAGAGATACAAACTCGTTGATATACTTTTAATTGATTGAGTCTTGTTGATTCTCTTAAAAGTATATTCAAGTTTGTCCATACAGATTGCTAAGCGAAATATTAGGTGGTGTTGTTAGACCCCCGTTTTTTCACAAACGAAGATGCAATAGGATACATATCATAATTTCCCTCAAGTGATTGCATAAGGCAACACTCCTTCGTGTTTTCTCTGAGGAAACACCCATCTAGACATATGAATGTCACACAACCGTTTTTCAAACATCCCAAATATGTATTAAATGCCAAACAAAAATAAATGAAATTCTTATCCAGATCGGGTGTAACTTCACCTATGCTTTTTGAAAACGTGGGGGTACCAAGTACACCACCAAATTTTTCATTCGGCAACCTATATGGACAAAAAATAATACACTTGCAAGTAGACCAACTTAATGATACTTGACAATATGTTAGAGTTCATATTTTTCTACATCTTCTCAATCAGTATGTATAAGACAATGAGTCCATGAACTTGATTGTTAAGAAAATTACTTAGACGATCTCAAAAATCAATACCCAAGATCAATCTAGTCGTATCCAAATATTCAATCTGAATGTGATTAAACATGTTATGTATCTTTCAAGATACGAATTCTACAAGAAATAAATCTCGTAATCGATTACAATTAGATGGACGTATCTACTAAGATTGAATATGTACAACTTGCATAAATCTAATTATAAAGATAAGAATATAACGCGGAAAAGGAAAAACACAAGACACAGGAAATCGCAACTGCAAAAAAACCATGGAACCTTGTCCATATTTGAACATTAAATTATATTAATCATCTACAGACAACAACCTACTATCAAACTTTGGAAAAGAATATAATTGAGACTGAATCCACCCTCCAAGCGATTCAGTTACAGTCGCGCTACTTACGTCTCTTGAACATCGCTCTATGCGATCGATTCCCTTAGATGACGTCTTTCACATCTAAGAGTTGTTTTAACCTTAGTGAATACGTACTTTTCATACCAATCTACCTCTAATAAATAACCCTATTAGATTTCCCTTTAGATCAAAGATCAAGGCTTGGAAATTTGTTTGCAAGAGACAAAGCTAGCAAACCTAACAATCTGGAACACTTGCACTCACTTAGATGAGAAACCTGGATCTTTTACTACCTCTCAAGAACAATCCTCAAAAGAGCATTTAAGATCAACTTTAGATATCTATATTAAGGAATCACAAAGTCTGAGACAAAGAGAACTTTGCAATTTCTACCTATCTTGCCAGAAAGAGATTATGAAAACCTCGATAACAGAAAAGAAAGATATGGATACACGAAATATCAAGGTAAAGAGAGTCGGACCTGGCTTCATGAATCCCCAAAGCAAAGTCTTTTAGTCGTAAACCTAATTATGTTTTCCAGAGGAAACCTAGGTTTATAGAGGACGACTCTAACTATCAACTAGGACAAAAAGTGTTAGGGATTGAATATCCTAGTTGAAAGAGCATCTCAATTTATAGTTTTTCAATATTGAGGGTTTCTTAGAATTTAATATAAGATAATTTGGGAACCAAGCAAACACTTTAGGTCTTTAAAATACAATAAAAGAATATACCCTATGGTCCGGTTACACAACTACATAAATTGACTATTCGGTTTGGCAAATACGCCATGTGAACCATAAACAATTTGGTATTCAGAAAACACTTAAGAACTTAATTATGATTCACACACATAAGTCTTTAAGTGATCAATGAAGTCTTAGAAGTGTTTAAGAAAGTCATAGCAATGCTAAACATATTATTAAAAAATAAAATCTTTCAGCATCTGCTAAATTCTATTGGGAAAGTTGGTGAAACGGTTCGTGAACACAAGGATAATTCACGACTCAAGGTGCTACGGTTCGTGAACTAGGTTCACCAACCTTACTCGGATCAGGAACTCAGATATACATTGTTCGCAAACTGGGTTCGCCTACCGTACTTGCCTTGTGAACTCAGATGGACACGGTTCCTGAACTGGGTTCGCCAACCTTAACTTTTTTATACCAACTGTTAGAGCATTGCTCGGTCAAACTCGCATGCGTTTCTATCTCAAGCATGTTTGTCAATGTTAGTGATCAAAACTATAAGTATTGATTTCTAGCCTACTATATCTAAGGTCTTGGACTAGGATAGAAAGTGTAGTTGAGCTCAAGAACTCCATGGCAATCATCATACAAGACGAAGGACTACTCAAGGAACTGTTGGATCTTCGTCGACTAAAAGGTATGTGGAGACTTGAACTTATCTATCACTCAAAGTCTATCTACTCTATCTCCTATCTTGACACAAAAGTCGCTTTGCTATATAGACTTTGATTATACACATTTGCTATTTCGAGCCTAATTTATCTCGCCTATCTATTTCTTGAAATATATGTTGGTAAGCTTTCACTTTAGCCAAATTCATCTTTACCTAGTGACGAAAGTCATGTTATGTTCAATCACTTTGAAAATTGCTCTGACGAAAAATGGTTTGTGAATAACAATTATATAACGTCCTCTAAGAATGTTTCAGTGATTGAAATGAGAGTTTAGATTATATAACCAATGATGGATATAAGCATTGTTGTGGAAACACATATATGTATAAGTCCTTTTTCCTTGAACCGAAGTTTGCGAACTTTGTTGATCAAGAGCACATGAATAGTGGTGTGAGCTAAGTCCGCGAACTCAGTCCATGAACCCAGTCCGCGAACTGGCGGAAGTTCTCGGCCCGAGAAAATATGCTGGAGTTTGTGAACTCCTTCCGGGAACTTAAGTCCGCGAACTAAGTTTGCGAACTTGAGTAGGTTATATCTAAAAACGATTGTTTGTAAACTTATTCATATTAACTAAGGAATGCTAAATGCAAACCGTGGCTATATAGTTCATGAACCGATTCGAGTGAATCAAATCGTTTTTGCTTCGATTGTGTCTTGTGTAATTACATGAGATTTCCTTACAATTTAACAACTCTCTAACTAGTTCATTTGAGTCATTTGAACTTGTTATGGTGAAGAAGAACATGGTTGATATGAAAGTGCTCATATGGCTAACCATTGGTTAACTATTTTTGAACCAACAAATGTTCATGTTTGGGTACGGTTACATAAACCCAAAATAGTACATTTCATTTGTGTGTAACAAGCTAAGTTTTTGATCTAACAGTTGAAAGATATTAGCTTGAATCTAATCAGGTTTTCATCTAACGGTGAATATTGAATGCTTTGTTACCAAGCTAACATTGATTGCAAACCCTGATTTGAAAGACTATATAAGGGAGAACTCTAGCAACTGGGAAATCTAATTGAAAAAGCGGGGGTCTAACAACACCAACCAATATTTCGTTTGGCAACCTGAATAGACAAACTCCAATATATTTTCAAGAGATTCAACTAGACAGTTAGACTAATCTATAAAAAGTATATCAAAGAGTTTTATATCTCTATCTCTTGATTCAATTCGCAATCAGCAAATAGAGATTTGCGAGCCCGATTGAATATAAGAGGATTAACTTGAACGGTACTAAAGACCAATGTTCAAGTGTCAATCAATTCACTCAACAACCCTAAGGCCGGATACAAGAACTGATTGATCTTAACGTACAACCTGTGATATTTCTATTATATAAATAAAATATAATGCAAAAAAGAAATAACACAGACACCAGAATTTTGTTAACGAGGAAACCGCAAATGCAGAAAAACCCCAGGACCTAGTCCAGAATAAACACACACTGATAATAAGATGTTACACCAATTTCCTACTACCTATTCGGACTAGATGTAATACCTTCTTCAGCACTTATAGAACTCCTAGCAGAATACCGATTGTCTTTAAAAATTCTTTACATAAATCTTCTAGCAGAACCCAAGGTTCTCTTTAGAAGATACACCACCACGATTGATATGATTCGTTATTTTGTTTGCACAAAACACCGGTTTGATTTCCCTTTAGATGTAAATCAAGGTTTTGGAAATCTTGTGTTTATTTTGATAAAAACAATTACTAGGTAAAAGTAATATCAAAACAAACTTGTAGATTAGGGTTTTAACTTACAATCAGTATGCGTACACACAAGGAGTCCGTGAACCTGATTTCCGTAAGTAAACTTGGGTGATTCCAAAGATCAATTTCCAAGTTAAGAAAACCCTAATAATTCTGCAACAAGAACAACTAGAATAAATCTATAGATATCTTGTTTAAAACTTCTCAAGGATTTTTACGAGATGCCTCAATAGAAGTTTTTCTTTCTAGTCTCCGATTTCGACTAACAAGTGTTGGTATACAATCGGAAACTGAAATCTATCAAAACCTAGGGTTTATGATCAACAACTTTTGAATTGTTTTATATCAGAAGAGAAAACCTTAGAATAGACAAGAGGTGAAAAACCTAGATTACAAGTTGTATGATCAATCACGAAGATTAAATCCAACTTGGCTTTGTGATCCCTAATACAAAGACTTTTATCTCACTCTCGTTCATGAAGAACGGAAGACGTGGAAAACAACCTGCAGAGCTTACGCCAATTTTCCAAAGGGGTGAAAACTGTGTAAACTCACGAACCCTTTATTTATAGTGAGCAATAGCTTGGAAGCTAAGCAAAGCTATTTTCCTTTTTCAAGACTCTACTAAATAAGGGAGTCTTTCCTAAGTTACAACTCTTGCCAAAATAATTAAACAAATAATTAATTTAGCAAATTGTATTTTTGTGAATAAATCACAAATTAAATTAGGAAGGAATCACAAACGCTTTAATTTGGTAATCAAAGATGTTTGGAATAATAGCTAACTTGCCTAGATAAGTGTAGATGGGGAAAAACGATTTGCTGGTTTTTACGGGATTGAGGAGACGTCTGTGTGGAGACTCCTTGAACCGAGCGAAATGTTGAACCTCACACAGATGCACTGCAAGAAGGGAGTGCTTTAAGTTCTAGAGATCAATCTGTAGGACTCCGGCCTAAACCAAGAATAATGGCCATTCCAGAGTCAATTCGGTCACAAGAGAGGATGGGTTGATCTGTAGGAGGGAAGCTGAGAAATGTATGAGATCAATGGTGATCTGAGATTGTTGGTGTGTTGTGAATTCAGCGTAAGAACGCTCTGAATGATTGAATTTTGTTCAATTGAGAGTGATTGCTCAGACGATAAGTTCGTGTAGACAAAATATTGTCTGTATGAACTTGCCGAGAAATTCCTTGTTTAGACGAATGTTCGAGTGTTCGAATCTTGTCCCTTCAATCATGATTCAGAGGTCTTTTTATATTACTAAATTGAAAACACCATGATCCCATGAAGTGTGACAGTTGATGGAATCAGAGAGTGAGGAAGTGGGAAATCGTGTTAAAACCAGTTGCTCATCGTGCGGAGACTTGGTTAATTTTCCACCCACTACTTTTCTGACTCTTCCAACTGATTGCACGACTTGCTCACATTCTCGTCGTGGGTGAAAACATGTATCGTATACCGCCAGACCAAAACCCTAGTTAATATCCCCCCATGTGACACGATTGATATCTCGTGATTGTGGAGTCAGTTGCTGACTTTATGGGACGATGAGTCCATGTATTGCTGAGTTGAACATGATTTGCAAATATTCTGAAACTCATGAATTAAATATGTCTGCTGAGACGAGGTATTATTATGTTGATTACCTAAGACGAGCAAACTGTGTTGCTGAATTGTTGAATATTGATAGTTGAACCAATATTCTTGAATTTGAGCAAATATTGCTAATTCGAGCAAATATTGTCGGTTTGAGCGAATATTGCTCGTTTGATGAATTGTTGGTAGCAGGACAAAATAAAATATCAATTTAAGATACTGACTGCTGGGTCGAGTATAATAAATAAAAGTGTTGATCACGGGATCAACATAAAATTATTAGTATTTGAATCCGCTCAGAATCATGTTTTTGCAGAGTTCTGGATTCAAAACCCTAATTTTAATGAAATGATGATTTATTGAAAATCAACCGCAGACGAAGCAGGGACCTACTACATGGGATGATGACTCAACCATGTAACGCCCAGATGCTCGAATGAGCAAAATACCAAAGTCTCTTGAGGACCAGTTGGTGAAAGAATGATTAAATGCTGGTTTAATCATTTATTAAAATAATGCTCGTGTGAGCGATATATAACAAAACCTAGCCATGAAAAGATGAGGGACCGACCAAGAGATCATGAGACCGGCGCTTGGTGGTCGTGGGACTAATTGATGGTCGTTTGAGCAAACCCTTAATTGTTTGAAAAGAGTTTGAACCTAATATGAGTAACTGAGCAAATTAGGTTAAAATAGTTAAAACATGTGGGACCGGCTACTTGCAAGCCTCAGGGTCAGCCTTGGTCGGTCAAGGGGATGCGCCCGTGTCGCCATGGTGTCCGTGTCTCAGTCCTGAGAGTTTCAATATTTTCCGATGCGCATTTGAGCAACATTTTGAGAAAATATGAAGAATTCAGGGTTTTGCTGAAAATAGGAAAATACATGAGATGATGAAAAATAATTAATAAAATAGGGAATTGCAAGGTGTGGGACCGGCCACGGCTAGGGCATGGCCGGCCGGCTGACAGTCACGGTCCCACACACTTTTCCCAGTTTTATGTATTTTCTCTGAATTGAGGGAAATTCCATGAAACTGGAGAGTTTTATGAAATTAGGGAACTTCTATGAGATGAGAGAAATAAAATAATAATAAAATAGAGAATGATGGAGTGTGGCACCCGCAGGGCACTCTTCCCAATTTTATGTAACTTTCATGATTTTAGGGAATTTTCATAAAATCAAAGAGTTTTGTTGAAACCAAGGTATTTTGTTGAAATCAGGGAGTTTTCATGGAATGAGGAAAACAAAACAAATAATAATAATAAAATAATAGGCGTGTGGGACCGTCCGGCTAGGGCCCGGACCCACAAGTTTTCTTAATTTTATAATATTTTTTCATGGTTTTAGGGAAAATTCATGAAATCAGGGAATTTTCATGGTTTTAGGGAAAATTCATGAAATCAGGGAATTTTCATGGTTTGAGAGAAATAATAAAATAATGGGAACGTGAGGTGCGGGACCGGCCACGGTTAGGGCATGGCCGGCCGGTTGGTGCTCGGTCTCGTGATACCTTTCCCTAATTTTATTATTTTCTTGACATAAAGATATATCATGAGATTAGAGAATTTCCTTGAATCGAAGGAGATTTGCTCGAACGAGAGAATTTTTATGAGATCAGGAAAAATAATAAAATATGATAAAAATATAAAATTGGGCGTGGGATGATAATATTTTTTGATGATGTTGTAGTAATGAGGTTCAAACTCACGGACTTGTGAAGATTAAATTTAAAGATTTGATAAAATTATATATACAAAAATATTAACAATGGGTGCGAGAGGTAACCAAGACACTAGATTCCACTATTATGCAAAATTGAATGATAAATATTTCAAAACTCTATTCAATTCTTAAGTCCTCTTTTATCTTTAATTCACTATCAATCATACAGATTCTCAAACATTATTTGTAAACCTTAAGCATAGATTATCAAGAGATTAAACCAAGCATAACCTATCAAACTGAATAACAAATAATTAAGACAATCATTCAAATAATTTAAAACTCTGCAAAAGCAACGATTAGGTGTAATATATAATTAAATGAAATAGTTACCCATTTATGTTGCGTGAATAGCTTCCTCCATTGCCTTGGTTACGAGGGAATTAGCCGCTCATCATGTTGGAAAACCTCTCAAAATATTTCATTGATGCTCAAAAATGGTTTACAAATGATGATAATATGAGAAATACAATAAAACCGGGTTTGTAACAATTATATTTGTTACAAACCAGAGAACTACGACCCTCAGTGACAAAATAAGACTGCTGAAGCTGTGTCGCAAACGCTGTAGCAAATAAGTCTGCCTGATGTACGACCCACAGGTGTGAGTCGTTATTACTGTAGAAAAACGACTGCTGGTGCAGGTCCGTTCTTCGTGTTCTTCATCAGCAGCAGCAACAGAAACCGAGTTTGGGAAAACTCGAATTTCTTCTTCTCTGGCTCTCCTCAGCCCCCCAGACTCTCGACACCCTTTCTACTCAAACCCAACAACCTATTTATAGCCAACAGATCCATCGAATCTCGCTCATTCACTCCATATAATTCTCTTTAACTCGGCAGTAAAGAAAATATTTCTGGGAATATTTTCTTTCCTGTTTCATCTTCTCACGTGTTTTCAAGCCTCCAAATTACCATATTTAACTCCTTCACGCTCCAACAGGTTGTGAGGGTCTTCCATGCACGCATAAAACACGTTGAATCTTCTCCAAATCACATGAAACCCGTGATATACACGAACTGCCCTGTTTTCAACCCGTGAATTGTTTAGCTGATTCTAGCCAATTCTGGTCGAACCAAACGCCCGCAGTGTGTTTAATAGGCCATATCACAACTATCTACCAAAAATCAGCCATTGAATCTCCCTAGAACACGTTCAACAATTCGATCAAAAATCTGCAGAAGTGTTCTCCATTTTCCCGCCAAAAACAAAATTCAAATAGAGAAGATGACCTCCCCATAATCTTGTACTAGGGTGCGAATAGCAGATGCCTTTTGGGGTGACCCGGGGTCCCCCTTAGTAATTGAGGTGCCCCTTATCCAACGGTGAGAGTCCGAATAACACGTGTCCTCCGGGGCTTTTGCCAACTTTGCGAGCCGAGTTTTCCAAAAAATGTTTATTTTCCAAAGGTGCCTACAAACACATAAAACACCAAAATTAGTACAAACTCGAGTGCCAACAATATATAGTATTGAGATCAAATTAAACACAAAAATATGTCTATCAAATACCCCCAAACTTATTATTTGCTAGTCCTCGAGCAAAATTTATTTTTGAAAATATAAAAAGACTACACTTAGCACGTTCAGCAGGCCGTTAAACCGCTAGGTGGCCCTAGCGGCGGAATGTTGTCTCCGGAGGGTTTACCAGAAGTGTACCCACAAAACCTTTACTCCTAATTGGTCACAAGTATCGAAAGAGCTATGAGGACATACATATTCTCAACCTATCTCCAAGTAAGTAGAATGCCAGAGAAGTTAAAGGTGTCAGCTCTAAAGATGACTGAAGAAAAGGGGAGACACATCCGCACCACTGCTAGATAAAGAGATATCCGCTACACAGCTAGATAAACATTGTAAGATGCGTCCGCTGCTTTACAGCTGGATAAGATTATGAGAGAGATAAAAATGAGAGGGATATCTGCTACACAGCTGGACTAATTACGTGTGATGAGTTAAACCAGTGCTAGAAAGATCTTGTGCCAGATTGAAAGCAGAATAATAAAGCAACCAAAATGCATCTTTCTTCGACTCTCTCACAGTGCTCAGTAGAAATAACGTCTTCTTCGGTCTTCAACTGTTGATGATAAACTCTCGAACCTCATAGAACCTTGAAAATTAACTCTTCTCTTCGATTTCTTGCTTGACTTATAAATTTCTTCTTCCCTATGGCCTTATTGAACAAAAAGAACGTAATGATGTTTCATTTTTTATTTTTTTTAATGAACAAAAATTTACATGGCCATGAGAGAAGGACTTTCAAAACTTGGATCTTCGCAACTTGTGATGTCTTGGTATCATGGATTCCAACAACTTATATCATTTGCTCTTATAACTTCAACTTTGATTTTTGAATTATTCTCTTCTATTGTTGCTTCTAAACCTAAAACGTCTTCACTTTCTTCATAGATTTTGATATCGCTCCGCTTGTTGATGATGATAAGTTTTTACTGAGAGAGAGTCACAATCCAGTAACTAAGACTACATTGTGAGGTTGCTTTGTCTTTCTGGCATTTCCCTGACCTACTTGCCTTTCCATCATGTATGGTTAGGTCCATCACGGTTACCCTCTAAAAGGAACAAGTTCTCTCCTGAATTTCAAGGATCTCAATGTCTTTTTCTCTAATGTCTCAATAAGTTGTTATCCCTAGCATTCCAATTTACATCTTTTCGGTGATAAACAATATGTAAACTTAGCTAACCGGATACCATGTGACGCTAGAAGTTTCAAAAATGCAACTAAAAAGTTTCTCCCATACCCCCAAACTTAAATCTAACACTGTCCTCAATGTTCTAAAGATAAAATTAAAAGCATATGAACAAGGAGAAACTGTTACCATTTGAAGCAAAAGGGTTAAGGAAAGATATTACCATGTTGCATGAGATTGGGTTACCTCCCAAGAAGTGCTAAACTTAAAGTCTTCAGCCAGACATCGGAAGGAATTAGTCACCTCATAGAATCATATAAAGTAGCCGGAATAATTGTGGGTCATCTGGATCAAAAAGTGCTAACCACAAGAAGAGGAAAATGCAACAGACCAAGAAGATACCGAACATACCCTTATTTAACTTTTTGTTTAAGACAACTATCTCTAGTTGTGGCTCAGGTTTAGGCTCTATAAAAGGGTCTAAATAAAATGCTTTCATAGGCTGGACTTCCTCAAAAGAAGGATTCTTAAGATCAGGTTGTAGAGTCTGGAAATACTCAAGTAGGAACTTAGAAGCACATAACAATAACCTGAACAACTGCGGATCCTTAAATTCAATTAGACTTGACTCACAAAACTGACCACAATGAAAGAGTTGGTCTTTCTTAAGAAAATGTGTCGACCCTATTCTCCTAAAGTAATTAGGTTTAGTCTCAAAACTTAATAACCGACACATCTTAAAATCAAATGTTCCCACAATTGGAAGAAAATTTGTTGGTGGGAAAACAAAGTCAATCTTGGTATCATAGCCTGGGTCAACCACATCAACCACAGGATGGGTTTCTAACAACTGAGCTTCTCTTTGGACATCACTAGGTTCAGGAAAAAGTATACGAAGATAATCTTGTAAGATGGTTGAGGCACAAATGTCAAGTCCTACACGAGGGAACTTTTTAAGAGTTAAAGCACACGGAGAATGATAATCACCCCCAAACTTAGAGTTTTATGTGTCTCTAGAAAGACTAGTCACAACTTCCCTAATTTCTAGGTCATCGGATTCCCGAAAATGGTCAATTGATTCTTCTAAGTCGGGTTCATCCTCACTCATCTCTACGGGTATATCTTCTTCATCTAATACTATTGTTTCTAAGTCGCTAGACTCTAAAACAACATTTTCGGAATAAAACCGTTCCTTTAAACCACTATCGACTTCGTAATCAAAAGGAAAAACTACATCGTCTAAAACAGTGGTATCCCTAATCAAATCCTCGTCCTTTTGAATAGGTGAATAATCATAAAAATTATTTGGATTTGAACTAGAAATAATATAATCATTATAAAGCTCAATTGGATTAATAGATTCCTGATTACTATGCCTACATATTTCAGATTCTTCATTACTACTATCCTCATCATCATAATAGTACAAAGATGATTGAACCTTATCTAAATAAGTAGTTTCTTTTATTCTAGCCTCGTCCTATAAATTAGGCAAATACTCACTATTGATATCAAGGGTAGAATTAGAAACCCTATTTTGGAAATTTAGATTATTTCGAGCAGCATTAGCCAACTGTTCATTTTCTGCCTCTAGACGTGCCTGAATTTCACTGAGCATAACACTTATACGTTTACCACTCTCGTTTATCATCTCAGAATATCGTGTACACTCTTCTTTTGAACTATTCATTGTAACTAAACGTTTATACGTCCTTTCAATCCGTTGTTGGGTCTCTTCTAGAGATGGAACATGTTCAGAAATATCATAATCAGGACTAGTTTCCAAAAACGAGTAACCAGTACTACAGTGTTCCTTATTTTCTTGTTCGTAAGACCAATTCGCGTGTGGATAATAATTGGGCTCACCATGGTATGAACCATAACCTTGAAAGGGTTGGCGTTTCCAACTACTATTCCCACCATGGTCATAAAAATGATGATGTCCATATTCAAATTCAGATCGATACTCATTGTATTGGCTTCTGTCATACCAGTTCGACATTCTTAATTGCAAGAGAATTATACACAATCACAAACAAGGCTGACTCGACCAAATCAAACCTACTGATTTATAGCAAACAAAAATCATGATGGCTCCACTTAGATTGTTTCTAGACCAGCTTCTAATCCTTCGAAAGGGAATTCGTTACAATTTAAGCAAACCCCTCTGGAATCAATCCGAGTCAAAGTAAGTTGAATTGAGGCGAGGGAAGCTCAGTGGATCTTTGATACCCAAGGCCTCACCGCTATCACAAGGCGGCGCAGTCACGAATTCAACTCACAGAAACCATCATGAACTTCGAAGTATGCTAAAAGAGTAACCAATATTTTTCGAACGACTTTCCTACTAAGCTCGTTACCCTATCGGTCTCGTTCTAATCAAATTTTAATCTTGGGTTCGCGTTAGGTTTCGTTTACCTAAGGCGGGCAAGAAGGGAACGGTGATGAAATCCGAACCCTTATCTTATATGGCCAGTTCTTGCCCTTTACTAGGAAATTAAAGCATCCAGTTCAGTCCTCAACATATAATCACCTTAAGGCAGATAGTAAACCCGCTGACAGGAGATTCGCGGGTGTTTAGAAGTTTACCTCCCGTACCAGACGGGCGAAGAACCGATGTAGTCGACTCGGGCCACTGACTCCGGTGTCAGTGTGCGAACCCAAGGGGCCGAGACGATATTGTAATCGTCGTCCTTCCCTTAAAAACAGTTTATATTTTTTTTTTTTATATAACCCTTCCGTAGGGTTTAAAATTAAAATAAATTGTCCAAAGTCCAGTCCAATGAAAAGAAATACAAAATAAAATAAAATGGAAAGTCTCTTAAAAAAATAAAAAAATAATTCTCTCTCTTTTTTTTTCTCTCTTTTTTTTCTTTATTTTTTTGCTTTGTCTTTTTTCCTTCTCTTTTAGCTTTAAGATTTGATTCCAAGGTCTTTAGTATCCAACTTCAAACCTGTAATATAAAGACACAACCAAAGAGACGTAAAAAGAACAAATGGAATAATAAAAAATAATAAAAACCTAAAAATTCTACCTAAGCACAAATCCGCGTCAGCGGCGTCAAAATGATAATATTTTTTGATGATGTTGTAGTAATGAGGTTCAAACTCTCGGACTTGTGAAGATTAATTTAAAGATTTGATAAAATTATATATACAAAAATATTAACAATGGGTGCGAGAGGTAACCAAGACACTAGATTCCACTATTATGCAAAATTGAGTGATAAATATTTCAAAACTCTATTCAATTCTTAAGTCCTCTTTTATCTTTAATTCACTATCAATCATACAGATTCTCAAACATTATTTGTAAACCTTAAGCATAGATTATCAAGAGATTAAACCAAGCATAACCTATCAAACTGAATAACAAATAATTAAGACAATCATTCAAATAATTTAAAACTCTGCAAAAGCAACGATTAGGTGAAATATATAATTAAATGAAATAGTTACCCATTTATGTTGCGTGAATAGCTTCCTCCATTGCCTTGGTTACGAGGGAATTAGCCGCTCATCATGTTGGAAAACCTCTCAAAATATTTCATTGATGCTCAAAAATGGTTTACAAATGATGAGAATATGAGAAATACAATAAAACCGGGTTTGTAACAATTATATTTGTTACAAACCAGAGAACTACGACCCTCAGTGACAAAAGAAGACTGCTGAAGATGTGTCGCAAACGCTGTAGCAAATAAGTCTGCCTGATGTACGACCCACAGGTGTGAGTCGTTATTACTGTAGAAAAACGACTGCTGGTGCAGGTCCGTTCTTCATGTTCTTCAGCAGCAGCAGAAACTGAGTTTGGTAAAACTCAAATTTCTTCTTCTCTGGCTCTCCTCGGCCCCCCAGACTCTCGACACCCTTTCTACTCAACCCCAGCAACCTATTTATATCCAACAGATCCATCGAATCTCGCTCATTCACTCCATATAATTCTCTTTAACTCGGCAGTAAAGAAAATATTTCTGGGAATATTTTCTTTCCTGTTTCATCTTCTCACGCGTTTTCAAGCCTCCAAATTACCATATTTAACTCCTTCACGCTCCAACAGGATGTGAGGGTCTTCCATGCACGCACAAAACACGTTGAATCTTCTCCAAATCACGTGAAACCCGTGATATACACGAACTTCCCTGTTTTCAACCCGTGAATTATTTAGCTGATTATAGCCAATTATGGTCGAACCAAACGCCCACAGTGTGTTTAATAGGCCATATCACAACTATCTACCAAAAATCAGCCATTGAATCTCCCTAGAACACGTTCAACAATTCGATCAAAAATCTGCAGAAGTGTTCTCCATTTTCCCGCCAAAAACAAAATTCAAATGGAGAAGATGACCTCCCCCTAATCTTGTACTGGGGTGCGAATAGTAGATGCCTTTTGGGGTGACCTGGGGTCCCCCTTAGTAATTGAGGTGCCCCTTATCCAACGGTGAGAGTTCGAATAACACGTGTCCTCCGGGGCTTTTACCAACTTTTCGATCCGAATTTTCCAAAAAATGTTTATTTTCCAAAGGTGCCTACAAACACATAAAACACCAAAATTAGTACAAACTCGAGTGCCAACAATATATAATATTGAGATCAAATTAAACACAAAAACATGTCTATTATGGGACTGGTCACGGCATGACCGGCCGGCTGGTGAGCCCAGTCCCTGACGCCTTTGCTAATATTTTATTATTATTATTTTTCCTTCCTATTTTGCATAGGTTCATCGTTCATTCGTATTTTTGAAATGCTCGTTTGTGCATTCAAATGTTGGTCTGTGCATTATTGCTAAGTACACTTGCACCATTTTAGTCAGGGCTTATTCGATGCTTAGACGCCTGTTTCGTTGAATATTTATCACTAACCCGTGGAATTCTGCTGGGAAGAACCACGAATTGAAGTGACGAAATGTAACGAAGAATCATAGAATATTGTTGGATATTCAGGCGATTAGAGATAATTAACTGATGGCTCTATACTAGTAGGGCTTCCTATCTAGGAGCATTAATTATCTGAGAGTTGAGCAATATGAACTCACTGGAGTATCATATTTCTCCTATATAGTCAGGGAAAACCTGGTTGCATCCTGAAGACGTTGTCACTCTATTTTAGCATGCATGCTGTCTAGGAGTCGTCCAATCTTTCGATTCTATATAGAAATAATTACTAAAATTGCTCAGTATTCATGAGATGTGCCTTGGCCTCAGCTGGGAGGCTACACATCTACAGATACTCTGAGAGACAGCCTTCTCAGTCAGAGATTTTATGCCATGAGCTTTCACGCTTTGAGAGACATGAGTCTCAATACTCATCCGATTGCCGGATCCGGAGTATGTATAATCACTGAAATTGCTCAGTATTCATGAGATGTGTCGTTGTCTCAGCTGGGAGACTACAAATCTACATATACTATGAGAGACAACCTTCTCAGTCAGAGATTTATGGCATGAGCTTTCATGCTTTAAATAAGAGACATGAGTCTCAATACTCATCCGATTGTCGGATCTGGAGTGTGGTCTTACAATTTTACCCTTGTCGAAAATCCACCATCTACAATAAGGAAACATGACCAACTTGACCAAAAATTCCTTTTAGTCACGTAATTGGGCCCAGGTCCGTGAACTGTTACAAACATCCAATGGATTGTTTCCTACTAACGAACTGTAACAATCACAACAACACTTATAATTGTTACTTTAATAAATCACTCATAACTTCATCGTTATAACTCGGAATTGAGTGATTCTTGGCTCGTTGGATTCATAAGCTCATTCACTATAACATGAGATTATTTAAAAGGATAAAGGTTATTGTCTCCAAGGTCATGAATCAAATAACCTCAAGTATATATACATAAATGTATATTTACCGTCATCAGAATTGTTATATATAGTGAGCATATATCTTGATAGATTAGAAAAATAGAATAGAACAAGAATCCAAATGAAATCAACCACATACCTTTGATGAAGTACTTGTTGATGTCTTCTTGTAGTCTTCAATCTTCAATCTTCATCCTTTAAGGATAGCTTCGATTCAACTTCTTAGACCTAATCTAGTCCGAAACTATCTTTAGTATGATAAATCAAGAATGCATTTTGGCAACTAAAATTGACGACTAACTTGACATACCAACGCTAGTGGGTTCAAACGAGTAGTGCTCTAACAATCTCCCTCTTTGTCAATTTTAGTGACAAAACCATTTTACATATGCCTTGTACTTGTTAAAAGTAAAAACGACAATCTTGATTTCCTTGGTTCTTCAACTCTTCATGTGTTCATCCTGTACTTGTTCAAGATCCATCATAGTATTATTACACAGCATCAAAGTTTCATTGTATCACAACTTTGACAATAATACTACGGTGATATGTTTCACTCCCCCTTGGTCAATACTCCATCTCACATGGAAACCACTCCCCCTTACACAATGATCTGAAAACCATATGTATATGTAGTAGAACTACACATTAATTTTCCCCCTTTTTGTCAATAAAATTGGCAAAGGTACAAGAACGGGATCCTAATGAAATTTCCGAGAAGAGACGTTTCATAGACTTAAAGAAAAAAATACATACCAACTTAATTTAGATGTAATCATAAAGCCGAAGCTAAATGCATTCATCAAGGAGTTTTAAGATGCAAGATAACCCCTATAAAATTCCACAGCCGCACACCCCGCAAGATATTACCATTAAGCACAAGTTCAAAAGAACTCTCCCCCATTTTATGTCATTGCCGAAAGAACAACAAGAGTGACCTTACTCCAGAGATAAGGATTTATAAATTGGATTTTAGAAAACCCACAAGGAGATGCGAACTGAGAACCAATCATTGAAATCCTCACATGAGATCAAGTTACTGAACAAAATAACTATCTCATGGTAATAATACACAATATGTAATCATGAAGATCAAATATTGTGATCATCTTTTCTAAGATACAAACTTGTATGAACAAGAATGGATATGCTTAGAAGGAAGAATAACCATTTCCATTGGTTACCATAAGAGTATAAACATATTCTTTGACAATAAAAATCAACATCCATGGTTTTGATAATTGCTTATAACATGTTATATTTAAGAATTTCAATCACAAAACAAGTTAGGTAATTAAGACTCATACATGTGGTATCTAACCATATTCTTCTTCACCATAACTAGTTCAATTGACTTCAATACAAACTAGTTAGAGAGTTGTTCAATTTCTATGAGATCTTATGTAACTACACAAGGCACAATTGAAACAAAGATGATTCGATTCAATTGAATCGGCTCATGAACTTTATAGCCACGGTTTGCATACTGCATTCCGTAGTAATTTAAGTTTCATGTTCAGAGCACATATTTAGATCATAACCCATTCAAGTTCACAAACAAGTTCGTAGACTTAAGGCAACCGGCAGAATTTCCAAACTCAGCAGAAAATATCGTCAAATAGACTTCCGCCAGTTCGCGAACTAGGTTCGCGGACTAAACACGCAAACGAGTTTTTGGAAAATCCCAGCAGAAATTTTCGGTAAGAGAACTTCTGTCAGTTCGCGGACTTGGCAAAGCCAATTCCTCCGGTTTCTCTCAATCAACAAAGTTTGCAAACTTCAGATTAAGGATATGACTTATGCACATATGTGTCACCACACAATGCTTATATCCATCATTGGTTATATAGACCTAAACTCTCATTCCAACCATTGAAACATTCTTAGAGGACGTTATATAGTTGTTACACTATTTCTCGTCAAAGCGATTTTCAAAGTGATTGAAACATTATGACTTTCGTCACTAGGTGAAGATTAACCTGATCAAAGCAAAAGCTTACCAACACATGTTTCGAGGAATATATAAGCGAGTTAAACTCAACTCGAAACAATAAATTGTTCCACATATTCAGAAATTTACCAACTTAATATGTGCGCCCCAATTCTTTTGCAATCCTCACCGCATTTATTAGGGCTTCTTGGCGAGGATGCACTCTCAACACAATCAGGTTGTCTTGAGGTGAGCAAAATCTTGCTCACTACAGGTATTTGAAACAAAATCGTGCATGGACTCTAGGAATTTAAAAACTTCCTTGAAACTTTCAATAAATGTTCCATACCTTTTTAAGATGTTATCCCTTGTCAAACTCTTGTCTGGGAGATCCTTCTTAATGGTACTTGTTGTTTTATTAGTCTTCTTTGGTACCCATTTCTGAGCAACTTTTGGAGCAACGTATTTCTTTTTCTCCCCAATATAATTGTGAAACTTCTTTGGGGGAACACTGAAAGAACTGATATTATGAGACTCAGTTTTTCTCCAGTTTGGAACATCATATCTTGTCATCCTAACAGAATCATATCTGGTTTTATCTCGTTTAAGAAATCTGCAATTCCTTTCAAGTGACTTGGTTTTCCACAATAAAAACAATGTTTAGTATAATGGAAAAAGTTATGTTTAGTATTACCTGAATGTGTATGTGCTTGCTTTGGAGCTTGGCATGATTTCTTCTTTTCGCCATTCGTAGTTGGTAGAGATACTTTACTTTTGTCAACCATGGAAGGTTTTGGTTGAGAAGAATATTTAGCTTTGACAAATTTTACCTCTTTGCAAATACTAGGAGCGTCTATTCCTTCATAGCCCAATCCTCGTGTATCACGATGAATTCTACATGCTCCCAATATCTAGGTTAATTTATCTGAGCTGCTATTTCTAGACAAACTTTCTTTTAATATCAAGTTTTCTTCTTCCAAACTTTTGACCTTCTCAAGCGCAATAACTAGATCATTCTTGGATGATTCACATTGAACTTTGAGATCTTCTCGTTCCGAATCAAATAACAAGTTCATCTCAATGTTTTCCAAGTTATCAAGCTTTGCCTGAAGAGTAATTTCCCGATCTCGACCTTAAGCAATTTCTTCTTTAAGCTTTCGTATTTCGTCGAGATAATCTCTTACACCACTAGAATCAAGTTGGTCTTGCAAGTCTTTATTCCGACTAAGAAGTCTGTCATATTTAACTTTCTCACTGAAAATGGTACTATCAGCTTTCGAAAGTTTCCAATGACATTCTTTAAGAAGATTATTAGCAACTGGATCAACATGGAACACTTCTTCGTTAGAATCAGAATCAGTATCTGAAATAATTTTTCCAGAATCTAATGCAACCTCGCCTATGAGCTCTTGAGGATTATAATATTCAGGTCCATCATCAAGAGTAGGCAAATCTGCTGCATATGCCGATTGTCTATGGCTCCAACTAGGACATACTGAAGAAAGATGACCGAAACCATGACAGTTATGGCATTGTACATTATCCTTATGAGATGTTGTACTTTAGAAAAAATCTTTTTCCTGTCTCTCAAGAATTTTCTAAATTGTCGTGGAGTAACATCCTTAGTATCTGGCGAACCAGATTTATCCTTAGAGGATTCAGAATTGCTTGCAGCTTTAAGAGAAATCACCTCTTTTCTTGCGTGTTCATTATCAAAGATCTTTAACTTTCCAACAAGAGTATTTTTGGAGAGTGTAGAAAGATCGTTTGCTTCTTCAATGACATGTTTCTTAGACTCGTATCTTGATGGTAGAGACCTGAGAATTTTGCACACAATATCTTTCTACAGAATAGTTCTTCCTAACGCAAATGAGGAGTTAACTATTTGAGAAAGTCTTTGGTTAAACTCATCAAAGGTTTCATCATCAGACATGCGAAGGTTTTCCCAGTCAGAAGCTAGATTTTGAATCCTTGATTCTTTCTCTGCAGTATTTCCTTCGAATACGGTTTCTAAGATATCCCAAGCATCTTTAAACTTATTGCACGTAGTCACGTGGTGCTGAAGATATGGGGTAATGGCATGTATGATGGCATTCAAACCGTCGGAATTTTGCTTTGCAGCAAGTATCTCGGTAGAACTATATTCTCCAATGTTCTTGGGAACGTTTACATCTCCAACTGCCACAACGGGAGCATCATAGCCATTAACTATATATACCCATGTTTAAAAATCACGTTCTTGAAGAAAGGCTCGCATAGCAATTTTCCACCATAGATAGTTTGTGCCATCAAAGGCTGGTGGTACGTTTATAGAGATAGCACCTCTGTCCATAGAATCAGATTGCTACAAACATAGACTTATGAGGTATTAGCATGTTTGCCTGCTCTGATACCAATTGAAAAAGCGGGGGTCTAACAACACCACCCAATATTTCGTTTGGAAATTTGAATAGACAGACTCCAATATAATTTCAATAGAATCAACTAGACTGTAGGATCAGAATCTCGCAACGACAACGTTTCAGCGAAATCATCAATGACACAGCACAACAGCGTCGCAGAACAATTTCAGGAATAAATGACGTCAGCAAAGATCACGAGAAAGATATGATAGTTCTGCGAAAATTAGAGAGTTTGCGAAATTAACATTTGTAAGGTTGCGAGAATGTCGCAAACCATACCCTAAAATAAGGGACAGATTAGTTGTCATCCACTATGTATTTCCTTATAAATAGTCGTTCGAATTGTAAAGAGGAGAGAGATCTTTTTTGAGTAAGAAACAAGTAAATAGGAGAGAGAAAGTTTAGAGCAGAGATCATTCTTGAGTTCTTTATCTTTTCTTGTAAGATCATCTAAAGATTAATCAGTAAAATTAAGAATATAAACCTAAAATGAGTTGATTAATAATGAAATCACATGAAGAGTGTAGTGTAGGATTTCTTGCAACTACATAATGGCGCTAGAAACAGGGATTTGAAGATCGAAAGTTGAAGATTGTTGATTGAGAATATTCAAGTCAAGAAAGTGATTAAACAAATCAGTGAATCAGTTAGAAGAAAGATGAATATAATTAATGAAAATGACAAAAGATTGGAGTGTAATATGATAACAAAAACGATGGTTAATGAATTCCATGAAAACATCAAAGGAAGAATACATAAACGAAATTTTGAAGGAAAGAAAGTTATGGCGGTAGAAAAAACATCACCCTTGAAAGATTAGGAAAAGCAAAAAATTGCATTCATGGCGGAAGAAATACCAAAAGAAAATTTGAACCACACTTCTTCGTTGGTCATCACAGTGCCTATTACACGAAAAGAGAAGGAAACAACAATAAAATCCACATGATAATGGATGTTGAATAGACCTTTAATCGATACAGGAAGTTCAGTTGATATAATATTTTATCATGCATTCCAGGAAATGATTAAAGATGAAGAAATGTCCAGTTCAACATATTTTGTTCACGGCTTTGGAAAATCCATAACAAAACCTAAAGGAGAGATAGTGGCACGAATTCCACTTGGAGAAATCGAAACACATGTAACGTTGTGCGTGGTGGATATGGAATCGCCATATAATATGTTATTAGGAAGACCATGGATACATGCGATAAAAGCTGTGGTATCAACGTTGCATCAATGTATTAAATTCCCCACACCAAATGGAATAGGTGAAATCAGAGGAGATGTTGACAATGCGAAATTATGTCATCAGATTGAAGTAAAGCATTATGAAGGACAAGCAAAAAAGAAACAGTTTCGCAGAAAATTGGCAAAGGAAGCAAAGAAGGAAGAAGAATTTAGAGTATATATGATAAGGGCAAAAGAAGGCAAAGGAATACCCAGCGAAATTTTGGAAGAAGGAGAAGGACCCATAAAAAAAATAAAAGAACCAATACCAATGGGAGAACCTAGACCCAGTTACACTGCCGTAGAACCAACAAAAGAAATAAACGTTGGGACTATAGAGGAGCCTATAATGTTGAGAATTAGAACCAAAATGGATATAAAAGAAGAAGAAGAAAGAACTGTTAACTTGTTGCGGGAATATAAAGATATTTTCGCAGGAAACATGGATGAGATACCAGGAATAGATCCATCAATTGCATGCCACAAATTGGAGATTAACAAAAATGTGAGACCATTTAAACAGAGAATAAGAAAAATTGCAACAACTTACCATTCTCAAATAGAAGAAGAATTACAGAAAATGCTTGAGGCGGGAATCATAAGAGAAGCTAAATACCCAGAATGGATAGCGAATATGGTCATTGTCCCAAAGAAAAACAAAGGAATCAGGATTTGCATAGATTTCACTGATTTAAATAAAGCTTGCCCCAAAGATAGTTTTCCGTTACCAGATATTTCTCAAATGGTGGAATCCGCAGTGGGAAATGATAGGGTATCATCTTTAGATGGGTACAAAGGGTATAACTAAATCCCTCTCGCTGAAGAAGATCAAGAACATACTGCTTTCTTTGCCCCTAGAGGTTTATATTGTTACACGAAAATGCCATTTGGTTTGTGAAACGCGGGAGCGACATATCAAAGAATGGTAGAGAAGGTGTTCGCAAAATGGATACATAAAAAATTAGAAGTATACGTGGACGACATGTTAGTAAAGAGTAAAGAAGCTAAATACCATGTACAAGACCTGAGGGAGATTTTTGAACAAATGCGGCAATATAACATTAAATTGAATCATGAGAAGTGTACTATTGGAGTTGCTTCGGGAAATTTTTTAGGCTACATTGTATCAAAGGAAGGAATACAGGTTGATCCGGAAAAGTGCAAGCAGTTCGTGACATGCCAACACCAGTAAAAATAAAAGATGTACAGAAGTTGAATGGGCTTCTAGCTTCGCTGGGGAGATTCATTTCGCGATCATCAGACAAGTGCAAATATTTTTTCGATATACTCAAGAAGGGTGTGAAATTTAAATGGACTGATGAATGTGAAAATGCTTTTCAAGGAATCAAAGAATATCTTATGAACACAACCATTTTACAAAAAGCAGAATCAGGAGAAGAATTATTGATCTATCTTGCGACGACGTCGCATGCATTAAGTGTTGTGTTATTGCGAGTAGATGCAGGAGTGGAGAAACCCATTTATTACATCAGCAAAACTTTTAATAGTGCCGAGAAGAATTACTCAAAGATTGAAAAGTTAATTTTAGCATTAGTTTATGCATCATTTAAACTCCGCATATACTTTCAAGCACACAAGATAAGGGTATTAACAAAGGTACCAATTGAATCAGTGATGGAGAGTTCTAAAAGATCAGGAAGAGTGGAGAGATGGAACGCACAAGTAGGCCACTTTGATATTAAATATGAAATTTTGTCTTCACCAAAATCACAAGTTGTTGCAGATTTTTTGGCAGAATTTCCTTTAGAAGAAGATGAAGCAGTAGAAGAAATGATGGAGGTAGAAGAAGAACATGGAGATCCAAAAGATTTGTTAACAGAACCAAATATATGGGAGATATTGGTAGATGGATCATCAAATGGAGAAGGAAATGGAGTAGGAATTGTTTTAATTTCGCCAGAAGGAATAAAGATGGCTTTTTCATTCAGATTGGAATTTGCATCCACTAATAATGAAACAGAATATGAAGCTGTGGTACATGCCTTAAGATTCGCAATAGAAATGAAACTAGAAAATGCCAGGATAACTAGTGATTCGCAGCTAGTTATTCGCCAAATAAAGGGAGAGTATACTACAAATGAACCATCCTTGAAGAAATATAAGAAACTGGTTGAAGAATTGTCAGCGAAAATCCCAAAAATAAGATGGAGGCACATTTCAAGAAAGGATAACAGACTCGCAGACGCTTTTGCTTTCATCTCAAGCATGATGACAGATCCAACTGCGAGATGCATAAAAATACAAACACTTTTGTCACCATCAATCAATAAAGAAGAAGAAGACGTGGACGTGATGATAATAGACAATGAAAAAGAAGAACAAATGAACAATACCGCAGACTGGAGAATGGAACTTCATGCATATTTGGCGAAAGGAGAAACACCAAGAAATAGATTGGAAACACACAAGTTAAAAAGCCGTGCAACGAATTATGAATTAAGAGATGGGTTGCTATACTGAAAATCCTTTAATGGACCATCACTCAGATGTTTGACACGAGAGGAAGGAGAAAAGGTGCTAAAAATGTTACATAGTGGGGATGCTGGCAATCATAGTAGAAGAAGATCTTTGGCACATAGAGCAAAAATGCAAGGTTATTACTGGCCATACATGCATGAAGATGCAAAACAAATATCAAGACGTTGCGAAGATTGTCAGCGGCATGGAAAGAAAATACATGCACCTGGAGCACCATTGTCATCTTCAACTAGTGTATGACCTTTTGGAAAGTGGGGCTTAGATATTGTGGGGCCATTTTTACCAGGATCCGGACAAAGAAGATACTTAATAGGTGCAACAGATTATTTCACAAAATGGACAGAAGTGAAGGAAGTACAGCATATTCGCGACAAAGATATCTTCACATTCATATTCGAAAATATCATTTGCAGATTCGGAATTCCTGCACAGTTGGTATCTGATAATGGGAAACAATTTGAAGGACAAAATATAAAAATGCTACTTAATGCATTCAAGATAAAATGTGTAAAATCTACTCCTTTGTATCCACAAGCTAATGGGCAAGTAGAAGCAACAAACAAAACATCTGTAGATATATTAAAGAAGAAATTGGAAGGACATCACAGAGCATGGTGCGAACAAGTACATAATGCAATATGGGCTTATAATACAACTAGAAGAGAAGCTACAAGAATGTCACCTGTTTGTTTAACATACAGAGTTGAAGCGGTGTTACCAACAGAAGTTATTATTCCGACAACAAAAAGAGAAGCTTGGGAGAAAAATCTTAGTGCGGTCTTGATTTTAAATAAACTTGATGAGTTAGAAGAAACAAGAGAAAAAGCTTTACAACATATGGATAATTATCAGCGAAGACTAGCCCGAGAATATAATAAACGTGTCAAAATACGTGAATTTCAACCAGGAGATTTAGTTCTGCGATAAACACCTATATATCAGCGAGAAAATGGTTGAAAATTAGCGAAAAAATGGGATGGACCTTACATCATTAAGGATATAGTTGGAACATGAGCTTATAGATTAATGGATCCAGAAGGAAGAGATGTTGGTCATAGATTAGACAGACCATGGAACAAGTTGTACTTAAAAAAATATTATCCGTAAGAAGCTTTGAGAAGTTATGGATTTTGAAAGAATAATTGCAAGATTACTCATATCAAAACAAGATCATGATGTGCGAAATTTTCGCAGAGATAATTAAAGAACAATGACATAAAAGAAAGGGGCGAACCTTTATGGCGTACACCCTAGTTCGCGAATAAAATTTAGCAAGAGGCAAATGTAAGACCTAAAGTACGTCGTATTAGGGAATACCTGTTGCATGGCTCAGGGAAAGGCTACACCGCCACCGGAACCTGATTCATGGAGATTTGGGGTCAATGAAGCCCATCCGGGAGAGGCACCTTGGATTCTCAGCTTAAGCATATGACTTGGGTTGGGTGACTAAGGTAATAAGGACTCTCCCAAGGAGTGCATATCTGATCAAGGCGCCGAGGTACACGGTTGAGTCAAGAGTGCCAGGGACGTTTGAAGCGTACCTTGCCATTCTTGACAAGTCTTGGCTTATACTGCACTCGGCCTGAAGAAAACCCCACTTAGGGTGCAGTCTCGTAACCATAAGACCTGTAGGTAAAAGGGGTAAGAGGCTGCGAAAACAACTGGTTGTTGTTAAGACTGGATGGGAGGAGCTAACCTTGTATGGTAGAAGTACGCCTCCTTGAAGGGGCAACCAGGGGGGAGATAAGGGCGGCACCCTCCAATTGGGAGCTGATAAGTGTCTTAAGATGCAAATGTCATGAGGATTTTTATTTGCAAGGATATTAAGACTTGTCATATTTGTGCAACAATCCTGAAGAGGCAATAATACAAAAGAAAAGGATAAGACGAGATCAATGGGTTTTCGCATGAAAGTGCGAAGACGTCCTGCGATTTCGCCGCAAGACGGCAATATCATGGGGCTTTATTTTCGCAAGAAAATTTAGGCCTGTCATATTGTCGCAACATTCCTGAAGAGGTCATAATACAAAAGAAAAAGTTAAGGCAAGATCAATGGGTTTTTGTATGAAAGTGCAAGGACGTCCTGCGATTTTGTCGCAATGACAAGAGGTGGCATAATAAGACCTTTAATTAGGAAGGCAAAATAATACCATATGATAAAACAAATTAATTATAAACATTCGTAACAGATTATTTTTTTTGCAAGAAAGATAATGAGAGGCAAGTATGGGAATCAATACATAAGAAGCATTATCTTTCTTATCAACAAAATATTAAAAGGAAAAGTTGACTCCAAAGTCGGTTGAAAAATGTAACTCTCAAAAGTGATAAAAATAAGAAAGTTCAAGAAAATAAAGCTAGATAAGAATCTCAAGCTTCAGTGTTAATTTCAGTAGCAGGAGATGACAGAAATTCTTCGCCAATATTCTCGCAAGCCTCTCCTTCATTTCGGTTTTGATCTTCGCCATGACTAGCATCTTGATTATCGCCAGCAATTACTTCTTCAGGAGAAATTTCTTTCTCATTCTGATTAACACCAGCAGATATTTCTTTAGAAGGAACCTCTTCTTCATCTTCCAAGAAATTATCCTCTGCACCGCTTTCGTAATCATAATCACTATCAGCAGGACGAGGAACTTCATCATCATCTACTTCTAAAGGATCAATTGATGTAGGAGGAAGAGAGTTGGATAATATAATGTCATTTACAAGGACCTCAGCCCAGAGATGAACTTGGCGAAGAAGTGCTCTTTGATGATTCCTATCTTGAATATCCTTAAAATAAGCAAGATAATCAAGTCTTCTTTCCGCTCGGTCGCGAGAACCAGTAAGAGTAGAGACAAGCAATGCATTTTCTTTGCGAATTTTGGCATATTTATCCTCCAAAACAGAAATAGAAGAATGAAGATTCTTCTCAGATTCTGCGAAAGATAGAATACAAAATTTCATTAATATAAAGAGTTCAGAGAGATATAACAAAGAAAAGATAATTAAGGCAGTCAAACTATTATGACTACCTTCCTTTTGCGAAATAAGGTGTTGAATCAAAGACAGACAACTATTCTCCCAACGATCCATTGCGTCATCAAATTTATCTCCAACTAAACCTTTAAGTCGAGACTGAAGATTTTTCTCTTTAGAAATAAGAAAGGAATTTTTCTTCGCAAGAGAAGAATAAGATTCTTCTAATTTGGAATATTGTTCTTTAAGCTGATTCACCTTTACACTTAAAGTTATTCTACCTTGAATGAGTGTATCTCTTTCAGCGATATATGACTCTGTTACTTCTTTAAGTTCATTTCTCAAAGAGCGAAGAGATTGCTCTTGGTCATCACATACTTTTTGAAGAATACTAAGTTGTTGCGAAGATATCGCCATCTTGTTTAAATAAGTTCTCTTCTCTTGGGACAAGGTTTTATTCTCATCTGATAAAGTTTCCATCCCTAAATTAGCTTTAGTTAAAGAATAAGAAAGACGGGATACTTCATTACTTAATAAATCTTGTCTTTGAATTAATTGGGTATTTTCATTGGTAAGATTATTTATATGATCAAGAGAATATGAATAGAGGTTATCTAATTAGTTATATTGATCCATCAAGATTTCTTTATCAACACGAGCTTCTTCAACAGCAGATTCAAATTGATATCTCTCCATTATTCGTTTCTTGTTTAAAGCTTAACATGCGAAAGAGGGATTTCAAGGATAATTAAATATGGGAAGGATAAAACTATTAAAAGGGCGAATTAAAGACACAGATAAGAAAATTATACCTCTAAATTCATCATTCTTCTTGCGAAGATTATCACGATCTAGTAAAACATTCTGAAGCTTCTGATTTTCGAGACGAAGAGCATTACATTCTTTTTCTAAAGCTGTCTGCGAAGCAGCTCTGTCAGAACCCAAATGCTTGCTCAGAATTTCGCAAACATTAGACTTGATGGGATCAGTAGAAGACTTCTTGACATCCTCCAGAACTTCAGATAAAACTTTGAAGGCAATATCTATCCCTTCCACGGTTTCTTTCGAAAGAGGAAGAGATTTAGGTAAAGAACTGGTAGAGATAGAAGGTTGAGAGATATTCTCAATGGGAAGAGAAGAGGTTTCATTCACAACAGGATCAACAAGGGGAGTTTCAATCATTGAGAGGTCAGCTGAAGAAATGAAGTCTGAGGCAGCTTTTCCGCGAATTGGAAGGTTTATCTTGCGAAGATATCGCAGAAGATTTAGAAGAAATGAGTAAGTGGAAGGGAACATAAGTTGGAACAGTTTTAAGGTGGCGAGATTTCTTGTTTGGTTTATTAACATCTTTATCACCCTGCGAATTACAATCCAGATAAGAAACATATGCAACAATATTGTTATTATAAAAGGATAGTGTTTCTTACTACCTTCTCACTCACAGACTTTCTTTTATGCGCAACAACCTTATGCTGCGACTTGGGAATGTTAGGGTTCTGAACTGTAAATCTAGTGTTGGAAGCGCTTTTGCTGAAATAACAAGAGTATTGGAATCACATAAACAACATCAAATAAGGCAATAAACAAGTTCAATTTCAGAAAAACTCATAAAGAAGAAAAAAGAAAACTAACCTTGATGAATCCATGGAAGATAATAGCAGGGAGATTTTTTCGAAGAAAATTATGAACTATGAAGATTTGCAGAAGAAATAGTATGAAGATGAAGAAGAAATTAAAAAGATTGAAGAAGAAAGAAGAAAAGTTGCAAAAATGGAATTTGCAGAAGAACGATGAAATTGTAGAGAAGATAAAAAGAAAGAAGAAGAGAGTGAAAAGGAATATATATTGAGGGAATTTATCCTCGAGAGAATAAACACGATTAATACGGAAAGATATAAGCGGTTAAAAAGTAACGGTTGCAAAAGACGTGTCGAGAAATAAATGCAGAATATGAAAAGATAAGCAGTTGTGGCATTTCTCACATCATTCTCTACTTTGCAGAGAAGATATGAGAAGAGGCAAGATGTAGGATCAGAATCTCGCAACGACAACGTTTCAGCGAAATCATCAATGACACAGCACAACAACGTCGCAGAACAATTTCAGGAATAAATGACGTCAGCAAAGATCACGAAAAAGATATGATAGTTCTGCGAAAATTAGAGAGTTTGCGAAATTAACATTTGTAAGGTTGCGAGAATGTTGCAAACCATACCCGAAAATAAGGGACAGATTAGCTGTCATCCACTATGTATTTCCTTATAAATAGTCGTTCGAATTGTAAAGAGGAGAGAGATCTTTTTTGAGTAAGAAACAAGTAAATAGGAGAGAGAAAGTTTAGAGCAGAGATCATTCTTGAGTTCTTTATCTTTTCTTGTTAGAACATCTAAAGATTAATCAGTAAAATTAAGAATATAAACCTAAAATGAGTTGATTAATAATGAAATCACATGAAGAGTGTAGTGTAGGATTTCCTGCAACTACATAGAAAGTTAGACTCAATATATAAAAAGTATATCAAAGAGTTTTATATCTCTATCTCTTGATTCAATCCGCAATCAGCAAATAGGGATTTGCGATCCCGATTGAATATAAGAGGATTAACTTGAACGGTACCAAAGACCAATGTTCAAGTGTCAATCAATTCACTCAACAACCCTAAGGCCGGATACAAGAACTGATTGATCTTAACGTACAACCTGTGATATTTCTATTATAT
The DNA here is from genome assembly GCF_003573695.1 of Papaver somniferum. Taxonomy (NCBI): domain Eukaryota; kingdom Viridiplantae; phylum Streptophyta; class Magnoliopsida; order Ranunculales; family Papaveraceae; genus Papaver; species Papaver somniferum. Next base: position 166,214,454 of record NC_039358.1, on the reverse strand, counting down.
AAATAAAATATAATGCAGAAAATAAATAACACAGACACCAGAATTTTGTCAACGAGGAAACCGCTAATGCATAAAACCCCCGGGACCTAGTCCAGAATAAACACACACTGATAATAATTTGTTACACCAATTTCCTACTACCTATTCGGACTAGATGTAATACCTTCTTCAGCACTTGTAGAACTCCTAGCAGAATACCGATTCTCTTTAGAAATTCTTTACACAAATCTTCTAGCAGAACCCAAGGTTCTCTTTAGAAGATACACCACCACGATTGATACGATTCGTTATTTTGTTTGCACAAAACACCGGTTTGATTTCCCTTTAGATGTAAATTAAGGTTTTGGAAATCTTGTGTTTATTTTGATAAAAACAATTACTAGGTAAAAGTAATATCAAAACAAACTTGTAGATTCGGGTTTTAACTTACAATCAGTATGCGTATACACAAGGAGTCCGTGAACCTGATTTCCGTAAGTAAACTTGGGTGATTCCAAAGATCAATTTCCAAGTTAAGAAAACCCTAATAATTCTACAAAAAGAACAACTAGAATAAATCTAGAGATATCTTGTTTAAAACTTCTCAAGGATTTTTACGAGATGCCTCAATAGAAGTTTTTCTTTCTAGTCTCCGATTTCAACTAACAAGTGTTGGTATACAATCGGAAACTGAAATCTATCAAAACCTAGGGTTTATGATCAACAACTCTTGAATGGTTTTATATTAGAAGAGAAAACCTTAGAATAGACAAGAGGTGAAAAACCTAGATTACAAGTTGTATGATCAATCACGAAGATTAAATCCAACTTGGCTTTGTGATCCCTAATACAAAGACTTTTATCTCACTCTCGTTCACGAAGAACAGAAGACGTGAAAAACAACCTGCATAGCTTACGCCAATTTTCCAAAGGGATGAAAACTGTGTAAACTCACGAACCCTTTATTTATAGTGAGCAATAGCTCGGAAGCTAAGAAAAGCTATTTTCGTTTTTCAAGACTTTACTAAATAAGGGAATCTTTCCTAAGTTACAACTCTTGTCAAAATAATTAAATAAATAATTAATTTAGCAAATTGTATTTTTGTGAATAAATCACAAATTAAATTAGGAAGGAATCACAAACACTTTAATATGGTAATCAAATATGTTTGGAATAATAGCTAACTTGCCTAGATAAGGAAACATCACCAACTTGACCAAAAATGCCTTTTAGTCACGTAATTGGGCCCAAGTCCGTGAACTGTTACAAACAGCACATGGATTGTTTCCTACTAACGAACTGTAACAATCACATCAACACTTATAATTGTTACTTTAATAAATCACTCATAACTTCATCGTTATAACTCGGAATTGAGTGATTCTTGGCTCGTTGGATTCATAAGCTCATTCACTATAACATGAGATTCTTTAAAAGGATAAAGGTTATTGTCTCCAAGGTAATGAATCAAATAACCTCAAGTATATATACATAAATGTACATTTACCGTCATCGGAATTGTTCCATATAGTGAGCATATATCTTGATAGATTAGAAAGATAGAATAGAACAAGAATCCAAATGAAATCAATCACATACCTTTGATGAAATACTTGTTGATGTCTTCTTGTAGTCTTCAATCTTCATCCTTTAAGGATAGCTTCGATTCAACTTCTTAGACCTAATCTAGTCCGAAACTATCTTTAGTATGCTAAATCAAGAATGCATTTTGGAAACTAAAATTGACAACTAACTTGACATACCAACGCTAGTGGGTTCAACCGAGCAATGCTCTAACACTAATCCCCACACCTCCTGTGTGATACTAGTTGTATTAGCTAGAGTCGATTCTCCTTTAACCTTTGGTTTCTTCTCTAAACCAGGTTAACGACTTAAAGACTTCATTGGGATTGTGAAGCCAGACCGATACTACTTTCTCGTAGTTGTGTGATCTGATCTTGTTGTTTCTATCGTACGAGTACAATCGTAAGGATTGGCTTGAGATTGATATCTCCGATAGGCAAGATAAAAAGTAATCACAAACATCTTCGTCTCATCGTTTGTGATTCCACAATATCTTCTTTCTCCGTGTCGATTAAGATTATTGTGAGGTGATTGATACTACTAGGTTGTTCTTCGGGAATATAAGTCTGATTTATCAATTGGTTCATGTTCACCTTGATTTATCAAAAGACGGAACAAAACTCGTAGGTATATTCGTGGGAGGCGGATTTATCTATTACCGTAGACTTTTCTGTGTGATACAACTTTGTTTATTAAAGTCATAGCAACTCTTAGTTGTGGGTGAGATCATCTAAGGGAATGAAGTGCGTAGTATTCTACTGGGATCAGAGACGTAGGAGCATAATTGTACCTTGGATCAGTGTGAGATTGATTGGGGTTCAACTACAGTCCAGACCGAAGTCAGTTTGAAGTAGGCTAGTGTCTGTAGCGGCTTAATACAGTGTCTGTTCAATCTGGACTAGGTCCCGAGGTTTTTCTGCATTTGCGGTTTCCTCGTTAACAAAATTCTGGTGTCTGTGTTATTTCTTTTCCGCATTATATTTTGTTATATAATTGAAATATCACCGGTTGTGCGTTGTTCAATCAATTAGAATATCCGACCTTTTGGTTGTTGATTTAAATTTATTGACACTTGGATATTGGTCTTTGGTACCATCCAAGTTATCTCTCTAGTATTTGATAAAGACTCGCAGATTTCTATTTGCTTGAGTATATATCAAATCGAGAGATTGAGATATAAACTCTTTGATATACTTTTTATCTAGATTGAGTCTGACTGTCTAGTTGATTATCTAGAAAGTATATTGGAGTTTGTCCATACAGATTGCTAAGCGAAATATTGGGTGTGGTTGTTGTACCCCAGCTTTTTCAATTGGTATCAGAGCAAGCAAACACGTTTATGACCTTACAAGTCTGTGTTTGTAGCAATCTGACTCTATGGAAAGAGGTGCTATCTCTATTAACGTACCACCGGTCTTCGATGGCTCTAATTACTTATGGTGGAAAATTGATATGCGAGCATTTCTTCAAGAACGTGATTTTCAATCATGGGTATATGTTGTTAATGTCTATAATGCTCCCATTGTGGCAGTTGTAGATATAAACGTTCCCAAAGACATTGGTGAATACACCCCTGCCGAGATACTTGCTGTAAAGCAAAATTCTGACAGTTTGAATACCATTATACATGCCATTACCCCAAATCTTCAGCACCATGTGTGAAATTGCACTAAGTCTAAAGAAGCTTGGGATATCTTAGAAACCATATTCGAAGGTAACTCCAGTGAAAAGGAATCTAGGCTTAAAAACCTTAATTCCGATTGGGAAAACCTTCGTATGGTAGATGAGGATACATTTGATGAGTTTAATAACAGAGTGTCTGAAATTGTTAATGCATCCTTTGCATTGGGTAAGACTATTCCTGAAAATGGCATTGTGCAGATCACTGCCATCAAGATACGACTCTAAGAAGCAAGACATCATTGAGGGAAATAACCTTGATAATATCTCTAGAAATACGCTGGTTGGGAAGCTTAAGATCTTTGATCACGAACATGCATCCAAATCTAAGGATGTTGCGTTCAAGGCACTAAAGCACACTAAATTACTTGACAAAAGTAAAAAAGTGTATATCTCTGAAGATGATCACTCTGAGACAGATTCATCAGATGAAATCTTGACAAGTCGGTCTCGATGATCACAAGACATGTTTAAGGATCTTCTGTTGAAGAGAAGTAAACGGTTCTCCAGAGATAATCTTAAAGCATCAGTTAAACCTCATAATCGTATTCCTCCTAAAAACAGGGAAACCGATGAAACTGATGACGAGGATGTGCCTCAGTGCTTTAAGTGTAAGGGATTTGGTATTTTACAAACGAGTTCCCAAATCGTAGAAAATACACTAGGAACAAAGGTCTTGCTGCAACTCTTGATGAAATGTCTGACAACTATGATTCTAGTGAAGAAGAGAAATCAAGTGTTGCACTTCTTGGTGAAAATATTAATTTTGATAATTGTAGCAATAGATACATCAATCTTGATATTCTTTCAGAAGAAAATCCAACTAATTTGGAAGCAAAAATTGACCCGTTCTTTGGAAACTCTGTTTGTAATGTTTCAGGTTCCACTATGTGTCTCGCTGCTTGCACATCTAAGAAGCCTGATTTTATCCTAGATTGACGTGCTCGTATTGTTCTCTAAAGGGTCATGAACTTTCAAAGTGTTACAAGTACAAAAACCAATTGAGGCACGTCAACAAACTTCAACGAAGAGCAAATCAATTAGCAAATAAGCTTAAACTTGCTCAGAAGACCGCTGAGGTATGTAGGATTTTATCTTCGTCTAAGAAGTTAGTTTCCAAGGATAAACCAAGACCATTAGAGAAGAAAGTATGGTCGAGTCGTTTTGATAGACAGAGGTCTGTTGATTCCTCTCATGAGGAAAATGGTGGACAAATTGTTGTTCACTGCAATGCAACTTAATTGTGTTGTTGTTGAAAATCTTGTCTCATGTTCTTGATCAAAAGAGACAATGATTTTGTACCTCTCAGGCTTTAGGATAATTTTTTTTCTTCTTTTCTTAGTTTTTGTTCTTCTCTGTCTATCAAAAAAGAAAGGGTTATTTTCGACAATTCTACTCTCTCTGGGGTTCAGAGTTGTGCGTACATGAACCTGTTAAAAGGTTGTGTAACCCTACATTCCTTTTTCCTTCTCTGTAACCTCCTTTTTATCTCAAGACTACTTGTTGAGATTAAATTGTGATTTCCTATCACAAACCCATACGTTTATGGATACTCCAAACATGATGTCTTCTGACGGAAAAGATGTTAATATGATTGTTAAGCCATCAATCATGAAGGAAAAAGAAAAATCTCCATTATCTCCTACCTTGAAAAGAAAGAGAAGGAATGTGAGGAAGCCAAGAGCCGTTCCTTCAAGCTCTCAGAAGTTTTCTGATTTTCTTGTAGTGTTGAAGGAGATGCAAAAGGAGATTCAACAAATAAAGGCTTTTGTGATTAAGACTCATGAAATTCAGAAGGCCCTCGTTCGACTTTATCAGTCAAGAAGGTTTATTGATATAAACTCCTACCTTAATGAACCTTATGTTCCAGTGGATGTTGACGACAAGGAGTTCGGGGACGATAAATAATTTTTCAAAGGTCTTATTGCCTAGTAAATCTTCTATTTTCTTGTTTTGTTTAGAAGAATAACTAGAGTTTGGAATAGCCATTATTGTGATTACACATAACTATGTCCAACGTTTTCATCTTCACGTTTTTAGATTTATTGGTTTAAATTCTAAATTGTTTGGAAGATGATTTTTGCAGTATTAATCTTTATGGTTTTATATATTGCAAATTGTTTATGGGATATGTGTGTTTACGTCCGTGAACTATGATTGTCCCATACCTTGTCAAAAGTAAAGTCTTTCCTAAGTCGATATGCATGTATTGATAAAAGAATGAATGGACTTTTGACAAATACAAAAGCTAAGCCTATTATGTCAATTATTGATGGAAGATAGGTTAAAATCTTTTGTTTACAAGGATTATGTCTATTGTATGTCATTGTGCAAATGGTGATGGAAAATAGAATGAATCCTTGCTTATTCCACAGTATATTAGGTCGATCTCCGATCCACAATTTTTTTGTATATACTGTGTTGTTCCATAAGGTGTCTTATGTTGAGCTCTATCGATTGAGTTATTTTTTTGGCTTAGTTGTTGCTCCGTGAGGTACTTTATGTCGAGCATATTCAACTAAATTAATCATCATATTTGGTTATTTCGTTGTTGCTCCGTAATTTTTCTTATGTCTGAAAAAGCGGGGGTCTAACAACACCACCCAATATTTCGCTTAGCAATCTGTATGGACTAACTCCGAAATACTTTGCTAGAGAATCAACTAGACAGTGAGACTCAATCTAGATAAAAGTATCTCAAGGGGTTAATATCTCTCTCTTGATTTGATTTTTACTCAAGCTAAAATCAATAACGAGTCTTTATCAAATAAAAGGAATAACTTGGACGGTACCAAAGACCAATGTCCAAGGATCAATCAATATCAATCAACAACCAAAGGTTGGATTTCCAATTGATGATCACGAACGCACAACCTGTATTATTTCAATTATATAAAATATAATGCGGAAAGAAATAACACAGACACCAGAAATTTTGTTAACGAGGAAACCGCAAATGCAAAAAAACCCCGGGACCTAGTCCAGATTGAATACACATTGTATTAAACCGCTACAGACACTAGCCTACTCCAAGCTAACTTCGGAATGGAATATAGTTGAACCCCAATCAGTCTCCCACTGATCCAAGGTACAATTATACTCCTACGCCTATGATCCCAGCAGGATACTACACACTTGATTTCCTTAGCTGATCTCACCCACAACCAAGAGTTACTGCAACCCAAAATCACATACTTGATAATATCTGTCTCACACAGAAAAGTCTATGAAAGGATAAATTTGTCTCACACAGATAAACCTAGGTTTTGTTCCATCTTAAGATATAAAATCAAGGTGAACAGGAACCAATTGATAATCCGGTCTTATATTCCCGAAGAACAACCTAGATTAATCAATCACCTCACAACAATCTTAATCGTATGGTAGCGAAACAAGATGTTGTGGAATCACAAGCAATGAGATGAAGATGTTTGTGATTACTTTTTATATCTTTCCTATCGTAGATATCAAATCTCAGGCCAATCAATATGATTGTACTCGTACGATAGAAGATGCAAGATCAGATCACACAACTACGATAAAAGTAGTATCGGTCTGGCTTCACAATCCCAATGAAGTCTTTAAGTCGTTAACCTGGTTTTAGAAGAAGAAAACCAAAGGTTAAAGGAGAACCGACTCTAGTACGCAAACTAGTATCACACGTAAGGTGTGGGGATTAGTTTTGCACAATACTAGATGTCTCCTTTATATAGTCTTTCAAATTAGGGTTTGTCCTTGGTAACAAAGCAATTAATATTCACCGTTAGATGAAAACTTGATTTAGATTCAAGCTAATATTTCTCAACCGTTAGATCGAAAACTTAGCTTGTTATACAGAAATGAACTGCACGCTTATAGGTTTGTTAACCGTACCCAAACGTGTACATTGTTGGTTCAACAATAGTTAACCAAAAGGTTAGCCATATGAGCATTTCATATCAACCATGTTCTTCTTCACCATAACTAGTTCAAATGACTCAAATGAAATAGTTAGAGAGTTGTTCAATTACAAGGAAATCTTATGTAACTACACAAGACACAATTGAAGCAAAGATGATTTGATTCACTTGAATCGGTTCATGAACTTTTATAGCCACGGTTTGCAAACTGCATTCCTTAGTCTTTTTAAAGTTTAAGTTCAGAAATCATCTTCAGATATATAACCTTAGTTCGCACACTAGGTTCGCGGACTTAAGCAACCGACAGAGTTTACAAACTCCAACAGAAAATCTCGGCAAGAGACCTTCCGCCGGTTCGCGGACTGGTACTCACGCAACTAGTTTGTCAACTCTAGCAGAATTTCTCGGGATGAGAAATTCGGCAGTTCGCGGACTGAGTTCGCGGACTTGGAAACAAGCCATTCTTCCGGTTTCTCTTGATCAACAAAGTTCGCAAACTTTGGTTCAAGGAATAGGACTTATACATAAATGTGTTTCCACAACAATGCTTATGTCCATCATTGGTTATGTAATCTAAACTCTCATTCCAATCATTGAAACATTCTTAGAGGATGTTATATAGTTGTTACACCATTTCTCGTCAAAGCAATTTTCAAGATGACTGAAACATATCATGACTTTCCTCACTAGGTTAAGATAAACTTGGTCGAAGCGAAAAGCTTACCAACACATATTTCGAGATATAGATAGGCGAGGTATACTCGGCTCGAAATACCAAATGTGTATAATCTAAGTCTATATATATAGCATACGACTTTTTGTCTCAAGAAGTAGGAGATAGAGTAGATAGACTTTTGAGTGATAGATAAGTTCAAGTCTTCACATACCTTTTTGTCGAGAAGTTCCACCATTTCCTTGAGTAGTTCTTCTACTTGTATGATGAATCGCCATGAAGTCCTTGAGATCAACTACACTTTCTATCCTAGTCCGAGACTTAGCTGTAATAGACTAGAAATCAAGACTTATAGTTTTGATCACTAACATTGACAAACATGCTTGAGATAGCAATCTCCCCTTTTGTCAATTTTAGTGACAAAACTATCAATACATATGGAATACAAAAAAGATAAAGAAACTAAGTAGATCCTATTCCATATGTCTAATCTTCAACATTCCTCGAAATCTTCGTCACTTCCAAGTACTCCAATGATCCCAAAGGTTGTAAGTTTAGCATCACGCTATTGAAGATCCGTAGCTATAACAATGAGAAAGCATCGATCTCGATCATTGTTATACAGTGTCATAGTATTATTACACAACGTCAAAGTTCAATTGTATCACAACCTCAACAATAATACTATGGTGATATGTATCACTCCCCCTTAGTCAATACTCCATCTCACATGGAAACCACTCCCCCTTGCATAATGACCTGAAGACCATATGTATTTGTAGTGTGAACTACATATTAATTCTCCCCCTTTTTGTCAATAAAATTGGCAAAGGTACAAGAACGGGATCATAATGAAATATCCGTAAGAGACATTTCATGACTAAAAAAAAAGAACACACATCATTTTATTTAGATGCAATCATATAGTCGAATCTAATACCATTCATCAAGGAGTTTAAAGATAAAGATAACCCCTCTAAAATTCCACAGCCGCACACCCCTCAAGATATGACCATTAAGCACAAGTTCAAAAGAACTCTCCCCCATTTGATGTCATTCCCGAAAGAACAACAAGAGCGACCTTAATTTCAAAATAAAAGAAGGATTTTGAAACAAAAATGACACTAACAAGACAAAGACAACTCTACAGAAACTGAATTAGAGTAAACCTACTGGAGTTTCAAACTCAATTTCCCAAAAGATAGAGACAAGCATGGGGGAAAGAGTTATAGAAACGTTTTAATGAACCAGAACAACACCAATAGACTGCCGCAAGTGTTGAAACGTAGCAGTGTCTAATGGTTTGGTAAGAATATCAGCCAATTGTTGTTCGGAAGGCACAAATTCCATACTTATGATACCATTTTCATAGAGATCACGAATAAAATGGTACCTTATGTCAATGTGCTTTGTTCTTGAGTGCTCAACGGGATTCTCAGTGTTTCGAATCGCACTAGAGTTATCACAAAAGATCTTCATTATTCCAGTATCAACTCCATAGTCAGCTAGCATTTGTTTCATCCATAGGAGTTGAGTACAACATGATCCAGCAACAATATATTCTGCCTCACATGTAGACAGGGATTGAGAATTTTGCTTCTTGCTATGCCAAGCTACAAGATTCAATCCTACATAGTAGAAACCCCCTGATGTACTTTTTCTGTCTTCTACATATCCTGCCCAATCAGCATCTGAATAAGCAGATAGATCAGTGTTAGTATCAAAAGTGTAAGATAAACCATACCAAGCAGTGTGATTAATATATCTAATGATCCTTTTTGCAGCTGCAAGATGAGATTCCTTTGGATTTTCCTGAAACCTAGTACAACAACCAACACTGAAGGAAATATCAGGTCTAGTAGTTGTAAGATACAAAAGGCTACCAATAATAGATCAATAAAACTTTTGATCCACTTTTGCTCCTTTCTCATCTCCATGTAGTTTACCAGTAGTGGGCATAGGTGTTAATTTTGGGGAAGAATTATCCAGACCGAACCTTGTCACAAGGTCTCGAGCATACTTCTCTTGGCATAAGTAAATTCCATCCTTATGTTGTTGAATTTGTAATCCTAAGAATAATTTTAATTCACCAACATTGCTCATTTCAAATTCCTTAGCAAGAGAGACTTGGAAGTCCTTTGCAAATTTTTCAGAATTTGATCCATAGATGATATCATCTACATAGATTTGAGCAATAACCACATCTTTCCCACTCCATTTGGTAAACAAGGTTTTATCAGCTCCGCCTCTTGAAAAACCTTTTCTAATGAGAGAAGTAGTAAGTTTTTCAAACCAGGCTCTAGGTTCTTGTTTTAACCCATACAATGCCTTTTTGAGCTTTAGCACATGATCTGGGAATTCAGGATTTCCAAACCCCTTAGGTTGAGCGACATAGACTTCCTCCTTTAAAATTCCGTTTAGGAACGCGGATTTTATATCCATTTGAAACAGCTTAACCTTAAGAAAATAAGCATGAGCTAACAAGAGACGAATGGACTCAAGACGTGCCATAGGAGCAAAGGTCTCATCAAAGTCAATCCCTTCAATCTATGAATATCCTTGAGCGACAAGTCTAGCTTTGTTTATGACAATCGTGCCAAATTCATCAGACTTATTCTTGAATATCCATTTGGTACCAACAATATTGATATTGGAGGGACAAGGTAAAAGTTCCCACACATCTTGTCTTTGAAATTGATTTAACTCTTCATGCATCACATTCACCCAAAAGGGATCGTTCAGATCTTCATAAATATTCCTTGGTTCTACTTGTGAAAGATAACAACCAAAATTTCACATATTTTGAAGTTGTCCTCTTGTTTTGGCTGTAGAATCTCTTCCTCCAATAATACTGTTGGGATCATGATTCCTTTGAACCCAGGGATGTCGTGGAGGGACACGTTCTTGTTCGTCAGGAATGGCTTGATCAGTTCTCTTCTCCTCATCACTAGAAATGTCAGGATCAGTAACCGTTGGGATAACTTCAACTGATTCTGGAATTTCTTTGACTTTCTCAATTGTCTCGGTTGGAGGCAACTCAGCAGGAGGATTATCATGACGAAAGTTACTAATGTCGTCGATGATAACATTAGCAGATTCCATCATGACTTGTGTTCTGAGATTAAACACTCGAAAACCACGACTATCAGAAGCATAGCCAAGAAAGATACCTTCATTACTTTTGGTGTCGAATTTCCCTTTTTGTTCTCGATCTTTCAGAATATAACACTTACTTTCAAACACCCTGAGATAGTGTAGGTTGGGTTTCCTTCCGTACCACAACTCATAAGGAGTGTTAAGGGTTTTAGACCGTAAATACACACGGTTGATCAAGTAACATGGTGTAAAAACAGCTTCTCCCCAAAATCTTAATGGTAAGTTTTTGTTATGGAGCATTACCCTGGCCATTTCCTGAATATTCCTATTTTTTCTTTCAACAACTCCATTAGCTTGAGGATTAATAGGTGGTGAGTATTGTTGAATGATTCCCAGTTCGTCACAGAATTCAAATACTTTGGTGTCTTTGAATTCAGTTCCACGATCGCTTCTAATTTTCTTTAGCTTGCGACCTTGTTCGTTCTGGATCCTTTTAACAATAATCTTGAATTCACTAAGAGTTTCATTCTTATGAGATAGGAATGCAACCCAAGTGAATCTGGTGTAATCATCTACCATAACTAAAGCATACTTCTTACCAGCAACAGTGGGTTGTTGAATTGGTCCGAAGAGATCCATATGAATTAAATCAAGTGGAGCTTTAGTGAGGTTATCTCGAGATGATTTGTGGTGGACCTTCGTTTGTTTACCCTTTTGACAGGTACCACATACACCTTCAATATTTGCATTGATTTTGGGAATGCCTCTAACAAGTTCTTTGTTAATGATCTTAGTTAGAAGACGATAATTGATGTGACCAAAACGCTCATGCCAAAGATGTGTAGATTTCACCTTAGTCAAATTGCAACGGTTACTGAACTGAGTATCGAGAAGATAACAGTTGTTTTTACCACGAGTTCCTTGAAAAATTACTTTCCCGGTTTTATTTACAATGTCACATCCGTTTGCATTGAAGAAAACTCGATGGCCTTTGTCACAGATTTGTCTAATAGAAAAAAGATTAGCAGTCATACCTTTTACGTATACTACATCATGGATTTCTGGAACACCGAGCAGTTTGATCGTTCCCTTCTTGCTGATGTAGCAACAACTCCCATCTCCGAACATTACAGGACCTCCTTCATAGTCAATAGACGAAACAAACCATGTGAGATCGCCTTTCATATGTCTACTACATCACTATCAAGAAACCATTGAAAGGGAGACGTAGATCTTAAAGCAAAGGCACCCATACTATTAGTACTTCTCCATTTAGAGTTTCCTACTAGTTTTGTATGTCCTTTCTGAGTATCAAAAAGTTGTTTAGCTTTCTTACAAAGATCACTTTCAATTTTTAGGCTCCTTTGAAACGACATACAGACTTGTTGACGGTGATCGGAAGAATCACAACACTAACATGTGCCAAGACTTTCAAGTTTGTCTGAGTGGTTCCTAGTCATATCAGTTTTCATAACAACTGGACGTTGATTACCATCTGATTTACGACTATTCAAGGAGGAACAACTGGAATTACTCAGATTCATCAAGGTACTTTTACAAGATATCAAATCCTTAAGATTTGCAATTTTTGTAACAAAACCGGAGTTGATCCGGATTTGTTCATCCAACCCTTTTTGAAGAGTAACCAGTTTATCAGACTTTTTCCTACGTTTGGTTTTTAAACCTGGTGAGGCGTCAATTGAGACTTTATGGTCTATATAGTCAGATCGCTACAAACATAGACTTTTGAGGTCTTGAACGTGTTTGCCTGCTCTGATACCAATTGAAAAAGCGAGGGTCTAACAACACCACCCACTATTTCGCTTAGAAATCTGTATGGACAAACTCGAATATACTTTTAAGAGAATCAACAAGACTCAATCAATTAAAAGTATGTCAACGAGTTTATATCTCTCTCTTGATTTGATTTCCTCAAACAGAAACTGCAAGTACTAATCAAATAAAAGGAATAACTTGGATGGTACCAAAGACCAATATCTAAGTGTCAATCAATATCAATCAACAACCGTTAGGTCGGATTCTCCAATTGATTGATCTAACGCACAACATGTATTATTTCAATTATAAAGATAAAACAATATAATGCGGAAATTGAAATAACACAAACACCAGAAATTTTGTTAACGAGGAAACCACAAATGCAGAAAAACCCCGGGACCTAGTCCAGATTGAACACACACTGTATTAAGCCGCTACATACACTAGCCTACTCCAAGCTAACTTCGAACTGGACTGTAGTTGAACCCCAATCAGTCTCCCACTGATCCAAGGTACAGTTGTACTTCCTACGCCTCTGATCCCAGCAGGATACTGTGCACTTGATTCCCTTAGATGATCTCACCCACAACTAAGAGTTGCTACGACCCAAAATCGCAGGCTTTGACAATAAACAAATCTGTCTCACACAGACAAGTCTATCAAAGGATCAATCTGTCTCCCACAGAAAAACCATAAAGTTTTTGTTCCGTCTTTTGATAATAATCAAGGTGAACAGGAACCAATTGACAATCCGGTATTATATTCCCGAAGAACATCCTAGATAAATCAATCACCTCACAACGATCTTAACCGTATGGTAGCGAAACAAGATGTTGTGGAATCACAAACAATGAGACGAAGATGTTTGTGATTACTTTTTATATCTTGCCTATCGGAGATATCAAATCTCAAGCCAATCAATATGATTGTACTCGTACGATAGAAGATGCAAGATCAGATCACACAACTACGATAAAAGTAGTATCGGTCTGGCTTCACAATCCCAATGAAGTCTTTAAGTCGTTAACCTGGTTTTAGAAGAAGAAAACCAAAGGTTAAAGGAGAACCGACTCTAGTACGCAAACTAGTATCACACGTAAGGTGTGGGGATTAGTTTTGCACAATACTAGATGTCTCCTTTATATAGTCTTTCAAATTAGGGTTTGTCCTTGGTAACAAAGCAATTAATATTCACCGTTAGATGAAAACTTGATTTAGATTCAAGCTAATATTTCTCAACCGTTAGATCGAAAACTTAGCTTGTTATACAGAAATGAACTGCACGCTTATAGGTTTGTTAACCGTACCCAAACGTGTACATTGTTGGTTCAACAATAGTTAACCAAAAGGTTAGCCATATGAGCATTTCATATCAACCATGTTCTTCTTCACCATAACTAGTTCAAATGACTCAAATGAAATAGTTAGAGAGTTGTTCAATTACAAGGAAATCTTATGTAACTACACAAGACACAATTGAAGCAAAGATGATTTGATTCACTTGAATCGGTTCATGAACTTTTATAGCCACGGTTTGCAAACTGCATTCCTTAGTCTTTTTAAAGTTTAAGTTCAGAAATCATCTTCAGATATATAACCTTAGTTCGCACACTAGGTTCGCGGACTTAAGCAACCGACAGAGTTTACAAACTCCAACAGAAAATCTCGGCAAGAGACCTTCCGCCGGTTCGCGGACTGGTACTCACGCAACTAGTTTGTCAACTCTAGCAGAATTTCTCGGGATGAGAAATTCGGCAGTTCGCGGACTGAGTTCGCGGACTTGGAAACAAGCCATTCTTCCGGTTTCTCTTGATCAACAAAGTTCGCAAACTTTGGTTCAAGGAATAGGACTTATACATAAATGTGTTTCCACAACAATGCTTATGTCCATCATTGGTTATGTAATCTAAACTCTCATTCCAATCATTGAAACATTCTTAGAGGATGTTATATAGTTGTTACACCATTTCTCGTCAAAGCAATTTTCAAGATGACTGAAACATATCATGACTTTCCTCACTAGGTTAAGATAAACTTGGTCGAAGCGAAAAGCTTACCAACACATATTTCGAGATATAGATAGGCGAGGTATACTCGGCTCGAAATACCAAATGTGTATAATCTAAGTCTATATATATAGCATACGACTTTTTGTCTCAAGAAGTAGGAGATAGAGTA